>NC_000072.6:83514539-83757039 GCF_000001635.26 Mus musculus | reverse complement strand
CTGGCCTCTCCTCCTTCTTGTACAGGAGTGATACAGGACTTTTCAATGTCTTGGTGGCAAGGGAGCAGATGTGGAGGGAAGGGGGTGGATATTTGGAGAGAACAGTACCTGCCGGTTATGTAGCTGTCGGTCCACATAAATCTGCCCCTCTGTGATGAAGCCAGTCAAGTCTGGGATGGGATGGGTGATATCTGCAAGCAAATGCCTTGTCCTCAGTGGATGGGGACTGGGTGGGCTCTCGTCTACTGGGACATGTGAGTTCTGCTTTAATCATGGGGGTGATGGGGTGGCTGGTGGAAAGGGAGGGAGGACTCTGGAGGGCGGGTGGGGGGCTACCATCATTAGGCATGGTGAGAATGGGGATCTGGGTGATGGAACCACCCCGGCCCTCCACACGGCCAGCTCGCTCATAGATGGTGGCCAAGTCTGTGTACATATATCCAGGAAAGCCACGGCGTCCTGGCACTTCCTCCCGGGCAGCTGAGACCTGCAGTATCCACAACAATGGGTATGTCAGGAGAGGAAAGACTAGATTCAGGAAAGGAGATTAGGAGGTTGGTCTGGGGGTGGGGGGGGGGGAGAGAAGAGGAATGGCCAGCCTGTGACTGAGCCCTGGGACTCACTGAGGAGCAGGCCCAGATAAAAGAACTCTTGTTCATCAGGGTGGCTGTGAGGCCGAGAGAGACAGGGAGGAGGTGGTTTGAATCTCACACTTTCAGCCAGCATACCTCCCGCAAGGCCTCCGCATAGGAGCTCATGTCAGTCAGTATCACCAGCACGTGCTTCTCACACTGGTAGGCAAGGAACTCAGCCGTGGTCAGTGCCAGACGTGGCGTGATGATCCGCTCAATCCTGGAAGCCAAGCATGGCAGCGCTCAGGGAGCCTGGAAGCCCAGGCCTGGGTCCCATGATGCCCCAGAACTGAGTGTAAGGTCAGTTGGTCAAGACAATGGCTCTCAAGAGTGGACATTTTCTGGCAATGCTGATGTTCCCTTTCCCACTGTCCAGGATGACCCCCCCCCCCAAAAAAAAAAAAAACAACCAAATGTCCCTTCCCTACTAGAAGTTCTCCTGAGCATGCTTCCTTTAGCTGGGCACTTTCAGTTCTGAGGCTCCGGGCCTGTGAATCTCTCCTTAACAATGCCGTCTCAGCCTTCAGAGTTCTGTTATTTTCTTAATATGCAGGATATTTATTAGGTTTTAAATTTCATATGTGAACCCCAGATTTAAACCTCCATCTTTAAAACTTTCAAAATAGAACATTTCTTAAACAAATGCCACAAACAGTGGTATTTCCTTATGGAGGTGACTCAGGCATAGGGTTCCCTGTCTGGAATAGCTGTGTGGTACACGGATGAAGAAAGCGAAGGGGCAGGTGGGGTCCTGGTCTGCCTCCCTAGCATGTCCCAGGCTGTGATTTCCATACTTGCACAACCAAGAGTTCTTCTCAAGACTCTGGCCCATGGCTGTAGTTCTGAGATGTCCCGAACCCCCAGGACCCCAGTTCTAGAAAAGAGGCAGGCCCCAAAGGCAGTCCCAACATAGAAGCACTCACGTAGGGTCATTGGCCAAATTCAGGAAGAGACAGACATTTCCCATGGTTCCATTCTGCTCGAAATCTGACTTGAAGAACCTGGCTGTCTCCATGTTCACCTAGACACATAGCCAGGAGTGCTATAGGCCCAGGCCATATGGCCAAGGGCAAGGCTTAGTCATAAAGGGCAGCCAGCTTTTCTCAGCAAATCTTGGGGTCTGACCAGCTTAACAGTCAAAGGTGAATAGTCACTGATGTGGCCCTAGGGCTCAAGAAGGACTCATCAGGTCCCAACACCACAAATATCAGCCTTTTTATACCCAGCTTCTTCTTGTCCTTCCCTTGGCTAGTTACTTCCCAACACAGCTTGTCAGCCTCCCGTTGCACCCAAGGTACCCCCTTCCAGAAGCTATCTTGTCTCCGTAGGCCCCCTGGGTTCCTTCTCTGAGTCAAGTATGGCCCATCTTATAGCTGCAATGGCCCTTGGGATGCCTCAAGGGTCACCCTGCCCTGGTCACTGAGTCCTTCCCTGCCCGTTTGGTCAGGCTGTGGTCTCTGTCTCCAAACTGGCTGAACTTTAAGGGGCTTCCTAGGATGCAGGACTGGGTGTCTGTCCCTCATCAGAAGAGGCTGTGCTAGAGCCAAGGCAGGAAAGGCTGCTTCTCACAGCTTTCCTTACCCCCATGGCTGCAAAGACAATGGCGAAGTTGTCTTCATGATAATCCAGCACAGCCTTGGATTTCTTCACCAGCCCGGCTTGGCGGCAGATCTGGGCTGCAATCTGAGACAGGATGGGCCAGGAGGGAGACTGTCAGGGCCAGAGCTCCGTGTCTGGCCTGCTGAGCGTCTCGGAGGAGGATGGGCTGATAGAGACTTTGGATGGGGAGGGTCCAAGCCCAGAAGAGTAAGGAATTGCCCTGAATCCTGCAGTCTTTCCCAAGGTTGGGGATGGTCTGGTCTTGTGGCTCCTAAGGATCAGCAGGACTGAGTCCCAAAGGACAATAGTTGTGGTGTGGATTTAGGCAGTTTAGCTGAGGATAGCTGAGCCTTTCAGTGCGTGCTCCTCCCGAGGCCTGCTGGAACTACGTGAGACTATAAACTGTGTGGCCACGTGAGCCCTCTGTTCCAAACCAAGATGTGTTGGGGAGGGAGAGAGACTCTTGAAAGAGAAAGAGCATCATCAGGAATGGTGAGGAAGGGATATCTGGAAACCTTGTCATACCAGTGGCTCTGAGAGAACCTCATGGCTCATGAGGTTCTGAGCCATGGAACCTGGTGGCGGTAGCCAGGCAAACACTACCAGTACAGGGACTGCCTGGGACAGGCTGTGGCTCAGCTAAGCAGGCTTTTTACACTGGAGTCTGCTTGGGCTCTCTGAAACCAGTGAGCACTCCACCTACTAGGGACAGCATGCAGCCCTTCCCTGAGACTGTGTGTGTTGGGAGTGTCTGTTATGCAGCCCTGACCTTGAGTGGCCAGGAAGCACCAGCAGGGTAAGTACTGGTGATGCCTACGCTCTACTTGGCACAGAAGGGTTTGGTGCTCGCCTAGAAGCCCAGGCCTCTGATTGTCCCTGGTCCTTGGTTATACATCCCTTACCTCATTGTGGGGGAGCCCAGCCGCAGAGAAGATGGGGATCTTCTGGCCACGAGCGATGCTGTTCATGACATCAATGGGGGAGATTCCCGTCTGGATCATCTCCTCGGGGTAGATTCGGTCATGGGGATTGATTGGCTGGCCTGGGAGAGTGAGCGTGGAGCCAGGTTAAGGCTCCAACTCATTCCTGTACCACCAACCCCCATGGTCTCTGTTCGCCAACCAGCCTGTTTAACAGCAGCTTCTGTAACAATGGAACTGTGCTCTGTGTGCACAGTGTCACCCAGGCACAGGCATGACACCCATTTCTCTTGTTCATATTAGGTGCATTTTAAAAATGAAACTTCCTTTCATTTGAATAGTGCCAGGGGCAGTTTCAAGTTTAATCAGCCATTCATCCATGCTATCATAGATGGCATTGTCCTAGCACCTTAGAGAAAGTGAGGCTCTTAGCTAGACAGTCCTCCTCAACTCCTAGGCACTTGAGTGGTATTCAGAGAACCAGAGGGTGGTTCAAAGATGAGGTGTGAACAGATGTGTGTTTTACCACTAGCTTGGTGTGTGGCCTGGTCAAAGGAGGGGGTTCCACAGGTCCCCATTACTCTCTCAGAAAACCAATGGGCTGAGGGTGGGGAAGTCAGGAAGGTCTCCTCAAAAATAGCTGGGTTCCTGGGAAGGGCTCCGTCTCTGCTGTGCCCACTCCCCATCGTCCCAGCTCCTGGGAGAGGGCTTATGGAACTGAAGACCACAGAGAGTAATAGCCAGAGGCACTGTACAATGACAGAATGGAGTGCCAGGGGCAGTTTGGGGGGTCTATGGTGGATCTGAGGACAGAGGGGCCTTTGCTGATCTGCCTGTTCATCTGATCACCATGGGGTTAGCACCACTTGGCCTGGATCTGTGGGTCGCAGAAAGAATGGCTTAGATCAAACAGTTGCTGGTGCTGTGTCCTCCAAGCCATGAGCAGCCTCTGCTCTCTTACCATTGATGTCCAGAAACTCCTCTGCCATGACAGCAGGTCCTTTGTCAATGGGTTTGCCAGAGCCATTGAAAATCCGACCTGGGAGGCACAAAGGGTGCAGGAGGATGTTAGTGTCCCCGCATCTGCAAGACCACCAGCTCCTCATACCCTTGCAGAGTCTCATTACCCTGGTCCCACCTCCTCAGCTCCCAGCTACTACAGACAAGGCATTTTGGGGTCATCCTGTCCACTGGCCTAGGCCCAGGTTGGTCACTTATCAGAGAATCAGGCTGAAGTAAGGAAGTGCTTAGCCATCCCTTTCAACCTGCACCTGTAATGACTTAGCCTCACCATTTCATTGTAGAGCATGGTCTATGTGCTGGGCCCTGCACTAGGGATGAGAGAGAGAGAGAGAGAGAGAGAGAGAGAGAGAGAGAGAGAGAGAGAGAGAGAATATCTTCCCCACTCTCACCCAGCATGTCTTCTGACACAGGAGTCCGCAGGATGTCCCCTGTGAATTCACATGTGGTCTTCTGGGAATCAATCCCTGAAGTCCCTTCAAACACCTGTGAGTTAGGCATCATTGCTGAGTGGCTTGTCTGAAAAGAGTGGGGCTTCCCACTGAAGGCCCACAGTGTGCAGCTCTGAGCAGGGTGTTCTCTGGGACATAGGTCTGTCTTCCCTCCAAGGCTTGTAAGATAGCATTGGAACTGTGAGTTCATTCTTAGAATTGGTACACTTACCTGAACAATGGCCTTGGTCCCAGCCACTTCAAGCACCTGGCCACTCCTCTGAGTACCATCAGGGAGGGTAAAGTTGACAATCTCAGCATACTGGGCAAACTGTCAGGGAGAAGAGCCACCCAAGGTGAAGCCATGCTACCTCCCCGTTTCTCCTCCTTCTGATCTTAAACTACTGTCTGTTTTCTTGTGCCCTGATGTGGAGAAGGGGATCTTGTTTGGGAGGGGCACGCTGGAGTGACCTGGGACTTTAATCAGGAGCATGTGTTAGAGCCAAAGTTCTTTCCTTGGTGCAAGTTTGTGGCATGTGTCTAATTACCTACATGATTATTGTAGCTGCAGTTGGCCTCTGGTGGCTCCTGAAAAGAAAGAGAAGAGGGAGGGAGAAGGAGGGAGAGGAAGAAGGAGAGGAGGAAGAAGGAAAGGAAGAAGGAGAGGAAGAAGGGGAAGGGGGAGGGGAGAGGGAGGGAGAGAGGGACAGGCAAGGTAGAGGGCTCAGCCACTAAAGTGGTTGCTTACGGCAACATCATAGATGAGAACACACTGAGGGGCTACAGGGATGTGGGACGTGAGATGGCTGGGTCCTTCCACAGACCCTGCTGGGAGTCACTGCACCCTTCAGAGCAAGCACTCCTGCCTCACACCAATATTTATCTGTATATTTACTGTGGCACTGAGGGTAGCATCCAAGGTGGTGAGTTTGCTAAGCTCTCACACTGCTCCTGACACACTTGCTGCCAATAATTATCCTTACATACATATACCCTTTGGACACACAGTTCTCTTTGTAGCTCTATCTTAGAGCAAAGAGAGAATCAGCACAAAAGGATGTGTGGTTCATGAACCATTTGTAGCAGCAGAACCTGAAAACAGAGTGGGATTGCTCACCAAGTCCATATTAGCTTTTTTCTTTTCTTTTTCTTTGCCTGACAAATGCGACTTAGAGAAGTCTTTGTCTTGGCTCATGGTCTGAGAGGATACAGCTCCCCATGGTGGGAAAGGCTTGGGCAGAACTTGAGGTGATGGGTCACAAGGAGAGATGAGTTCTGGTGCTCAGCTTCTGTTCCCCTTCCCCTTTTTATTCAGCTCGGGACCCCACCTTAGGGGATGTTGCCACTCACATTCTGGGCAAGTCTTCCATTCTTAATTAAACTGCTCTGGAAAAGCTCTTACACACATGCCCAAATTGCACGTCTCTTAGGTGATCCTAAAATCTAGTTGACATAGAAGGTTAAGCCCCACAAATATCAGTATACCAAGAAACCCAGCCTGCTGGGTCACCGTCCAACAGAGGTACAGGTGTCTCTCCACACCTGCACTGTTCACCTGTATATGAGCTCCAGGTTTCACAGGGCTGGAGACAACGGATCAGGCAATTAACAGTCTTTCCTTTGTTTCTCGGGGTACAAGGAGCATGCTTTATTTTTGCTATTAAAATATAATAACACTTGGTGACATGTTTTAGTGCCAGAAGTTATCATCGTCGTCGTGGCTGTCATTCTGTCCTCTTATAAGGTCACACGCTAGTGACCTTACGGGTCTTGGGAGAGGTGGATAGACTAGTAACCAGGGTGGAGCCACTCTCCCAAGGTTTTCCTTCTTAGATTTTCAGCGATGACTGTCACTGAAGGTGGTTTTGTTTGTCCTTTTCTCCTTCGGTGAGGGGTTGTGGCCCTTCCCAACCCTAATTGCTCCGAAGTGGTAATCTCAACCACAAGAGGGCGACCAAGAGCAGAGAGACAGAGGAAATGAGTGCTACAGCAAAAGTTCCACTCTTTCCTTCTCTGCTCCCTTCCGTGTGAGCCGGGGGTCTTATCAGAAACCACCCTTGTCCCCAGTGTTTGTCCTCTCACTGGAGAGATCTGACTGTCTGCCTAAAGAGGAAAAATTCAACAGAGAATACCAACTCGGGTCTAAAAGAAACCAGGCAATAAACTGGCTTAACAAAATCAGACAGAGAACTGCAGCTCAGGATTCAGTGCTTGCCTGGCGTGGTGCATAAGGCCCTGGGTTTGATCTCTAGCTCGAGGGTCGTGTGGGGTAGAGGGAGAGACCAAGAGACAAAGGAGGGCCAGCCTGGGTAAAACCGGATTCCCAGGGCCAGCACTCACCCCAGCCCCCACCTCCCCAGCCCTGGGCCCTGCGTGCTTATGGTTTTTACAGCCTTCCACAGACAAGAAGAAACTTTGCAGGTTATTCGAGGAGCGACAGAATTAAAAAGAATTAAGACAAGGTCTTAATTCTTAAAAGAAATCCTGGGTATAGCCTAGGAGCCAGGAGAGAGACTGAAGCGTCTTACCTTGACCTGGTCCAGCACCACCAGAGGCCCATTGACGCTGCACACTGTCCTATAGGCTGGGGGAGGGGAGGGGTGTGTGAGGGTCTCACCCTTGAGTCCCACTCTGCTCTACCTCCAAGAGAATATACATGTGCACACACATTCATGCACACACACATTTACACACAGAGAAAGGTACATATGCGTGCGTGCACACACACACACACACACACACACACACACAGAGAGAGAGAGAGAGAGAGAGAGAGAGAGAGAGAGAGAGAGAATCATTCTCTGTCCCCTGCCTTCTGTGCACCCCCACTCCTCCTCAGCTTGGGCCATCAGGGTCATTAGCTGTGACAGCACCAGCCACCATTGCTGTAAGGGTCAAGCCCCTGCCACAGACCCCCCACTGTCTCGACACCTGCAGGATGCTGGAGGAGGGCATGGGGGCAGAGGCCTCCTCAGAGTCCTGCCCAGGCCTGCTGCGCTCCCTACCCCATGTGCTTCCCCTCTGGCCTCAACCCCCACCTCCCCTACTCCCTCTTCCCAACTCCACTCAAATGTTCCAAAAGGTTCTGGGCCACAGCTGTGGCCTCCTGGACCCTTCCCCAGGCCCCCGCTGCCCTCCCTTCACCCTGCACTGATGAGCTCTGTGGGATGAGGGGCGCTGTAGCCCTCTGTTTCCTCCGCCAAGCCCTGGCCATGTCCCACCAGCTCTCTGGGCATCCTGTGGGGGAGGGAAGGGTGTTACCAGGAAGAAGAGTACACACATACAGGACAGACAGACAGACAGACACACACACACACACACACACACACACACACCACAGTGAGAAGAGAACTCAGCTCCCAGGGTAAGATCCATGGACTTTCAGCCAGGAATCCTACCTTTGGTCCTGCTGACACTAGCTCAGGGACTCTGAGGAAGCCATGATTCCTTGTTTGTGGTAAGGGAGTACCATAACTAGTCTCTCTCAGGGATTCTGGGGTGCACCAGTAATACACTAGAGACAAGTAATTTAGCCACACCAGATGAATGGGGTGCTGGGAAGAAACTGGGTCACTCACTGACCACAGAGTTAGGGGAGATGGGCACATGGGCCTGGGCCTGGGACTGGGAAAATCCTGGCTTAGAGTCACTGGCATGCTTGTGGGAGATCTGGGAATAGGCCTACCCTGTGCTCCCCACCAGCCCACACTGGCCCCAGCAGAAGCCCGTGTCTGTGCTCTCCGCAGTCATTTAAGCTGCATTATGTGTGCAGCAGAAGGAACAGATGTGCAAGGCCGTTCTTCTGCTAATCTTTGTAAGGTCCTTCCCAGGGTGAGAACTATGCAAAACTCAAGGCTGAGCTCAGGCGGCCAGTGCAGGACACCCCATTCCCTTACTCTACCTTTATCAGAGGCAGCATCCAGAAGCCCCTCCCGGAGTGGAGGGCCCACTCCCTATTCTGCATTTGTCCCTCACCAGCCTTATCACCCATGGCCAATGGCTCCCCTCAGCCTCCCGCTGCACCTGGTCTCACAGGAGGATGGCTACATTGGTCATCAGGCACATTCCCCTGGAGGCTCCTTCTCTTCTTCCACCTCTAGCTTCCTTGGAAGAAACCCACAACGTCCCCACTGAAGGGCTTCTTACAGGCCAGCCCTGGCCCTGCTCCCTCCGATCATTCCCTGTTCCCTGTTGTCTGTCCTCTCTTCCTCCTTCCTTCCTTTCTTGAAGCATATCTGTTCTAGCTACTGAATGCCATCCAGGTGCCACTAATCAAGGAAAATAACTGCTCACTCAAATGGAGTACCAATGGAAGAGACAGAGTGAGCATGGCGTTATGAAGCTATACGAAACGACAGGGATGCTAAGATGGGAAGCTCAGGAAAGTTGAGTGAGGTGAAGAACAGGGTGGGTGGGACTCATAGAGTCCAAGATGGGTAGGCGAGGTGTGAAACCAGGAGGTAAAAGAGATGAAGGGTCAGTGAGATAGACTTGAGCCAGATTGGGTGCTCAGGGAAGAAACACTCTCAGGTTGCCCTCAAGGTTAGGGGAGTCTTCCAAGCAGCCCCAGGGAGCTGTAGGAAGTGCCCATGGCAGAGTTGAAAGAAAGCCTGTTTTTTAGCTCCTCAGTGCCTTGAGGGAGAGAGAGGCTTAGAGAGGATTCATGACTCCCCTAGACTGGCTTCTAGTTGGGGAGAGCTGTCAGGGATGGCCTCTGCTGTGCTCAGCACAAGGCAGACACCAGGCAGTGCGTAGGGCTGGTTGAGTTCTGGTTCCAGGAGCTCAGTATTCCCATGGGTCCCACATCAGAACCAGCAGGCATCTCCACCTTGGTCCCAAGCCAGATGGGAATCCCGAGGCCCAGCACAGGGGCCACATCTGAGCTCCTGCCTGCCTCTGAGGACCACAGAGGAAAAGACAAGAGGACAAATATGTATAGTTTGGGGGGGGGGGTGGGAAGCTGGAGGGCCTTGTGGCATATGTTCTGATGAAATTATACCCACTGAAAATGGTACAGAGTGGAGCTGGTGAGACCAGCAGAGGCAGGACCAGGAGCAGCACCCAAGCAAGCCTGAGGAGAGCTGGCATTTTGCTAGATCCAGCGTGTTGGGGGATCACAGCAGTGAGCCAAGGGTCAAGAGACTGCAGGGTGTGTAGGTCAGAGTGTCTTGTCTCAGGAGGGAAGAGAGCCATAAAGCCCAAAGGAATCAGTTCTAGTCTCACAAACCTGGGAGACAGGCCTTTCTGCTCTCTTCTCTTACAGTCTGCTCCCCAACCTCAAGACTGCACAGTCTGCCCTGGGAAATCTCTATTAACCCTGAGGTCCAGCAGTTTTACCTGGAGAGAGGGTACCTGCAAATGGATGTTAGGGATTAGAGGCTGGGCACCCTGCTTGATATAAAGGAGGAAGTGGAGTGTGTGTGTGTGGGGGGGGGGGGCAATGGGGGACCTGCTTGACCCTCTGGAACTCGGGTAGGGAGATCATATTTTTGCTCAGACCAGACCACGTGGTGACCCCTGTGAGGTCTCTGAGTCATCTCAGCACACCTGGCTCTAGACAGGGATGGCAGAGTGACTGGAGGAAGACATAGCTCTCTGTAGCATGGAGGCCTCACTGTAAAAAGCTACTCAAGTACCAGTTTCTAGTCAACAGCGACTGCAAGCCCTTCAGGCCTTGCCCTTGCCTACCTCCCCCAGCGCTGGCTACCCAACCTCTTCCCCGCTGAAAATCCCTGGAACCACAGATGGGCACCTTGAGGGATTGTAGACTCCAACATGAGACTAGATCTTTTCTCAGAGCCATCTGGTTTTATTGGTTCTATGTGTGTGTGTGTGTGCATGTGTGAGTGCATGTGTCTGTGTCTGTGTCCGTGTGTGTGACTGAAATGGTTTCACTCTTGCCCCATTCCAGTTGTCGTTTATTTGCCTTGACTGGTGGCAGCTGGATGGCATTCACAGTTTAGGCTTGCTTCAAACTCACTCTTATTGACCAGGCTAACTTCAAGCCTGTGGCCATCCTCCTGTCACATCCTCCTGGGAGTTAGGTGTATAGGCATGCCAACACACGTGGCTTTTGGTCATCCAGTTAGGACTCGGGCAAAAAGAAACCAAGCACCCAAGATCTCCCTGGCTGGTGGGCACCCTGGCTGTGTCCCTTGCCTAGAGAGGTAAACTGAGGTGGAGAGATGCAGCTGGTTCTGGGGCAATCAGGGATTATGGCCACTGCCCACCCGGGGACGTCCCACTTGACCCTGAAGAAAGAAACAGGATGATGAGCTGCCAGGAGCGAGCTGGCTCCTCTGACCTCAGGGCACTGGCTCAATGGGCTTTCTCCAGACTCAGCAGACACTCTCTGCTCTGCCTAACCCCTTCCATTGTCTCTGACACTGGAGTTGCTTTGGGGGCTGCAGGGTGGAAGAGAGCTCCCTACCCCCATGGTCCCAGGCGCCTTCTCTTGAAAGACTCAGCAGGGCTCCTACAAGGCCCTAATTAGCGCAGGCCCCAGCTACACCTGCACTGTCCTGTCTTAGCCACCCCCTCCACCTCCCCCCCCAAAGCAGGCTGGAGGCCAGGGTTGGGGCAACCCTAGGGCAGCAGATCTTGCTCCTCAGCCCCATCCCAGCTGGGGGGGGGGGCTGGGGGAGGGGTCCCCACTGGAAAATGGGTCTTAGAGTCAAACCTGCTTGTTAGGACCCTACTGTAACTTCCTCCCCTTTGGCTCTCAGACTCTGGGTTAATGACCTGACCTGGCACCATCCCTCCCACTTGTCCTTTTGCACCTTTGCACAAGCTGGACACACACACACACACACCAGCCCCCCCCCCCAATGCAATGCTCTACCAATCGACCACAGGAAGCTGTCCCTCCACAATGAGCAGAGACTCTTGGGGGAGTAAGGGTAGCTCCACTGGATGAGGAGGGTCCTGCTTCCCAGGGTGGATATTGCTAGCGCCCATGTCCAGCCCCAACCCTGTTTTGCCCCCACGCTTCTGGCCAACTTGGTCCCTCAGCCTAGCATTAAGACACTCTTCCACCACAGTTGTACCCTGTGATGGCCAGACTCTAAGCGAGACTACAAGAGCCCTTGGGGCTCTGACCCTCTGGGCTGGCCCATTGCCTAGGCTCCCTGTCCCGTTCTGTTCTCCAGGTTCTCCAGCCTGAGCTAATGGTGGAGGCAGTTCAGAGTAGAGTGCCTGGCAGCCAGAGAGGAGGGCAAAGGAGACAGCCTACCTGTCTAAGGGGGACAACAGCTCCCACTCTTCACCACACCTCTCAGAAAGAACATCTCCCAGGTACCCAAGATAAATGAAGGGGAATGAGGAACGAGGCTGACCCCAGGCTAGGAGGGTGTCCTTGGAGGGCTAGCCAAGCCTCTAGGGATATCCTGTGAGGACTGTCAGCTTGTGGTAAGGTGATGGTACCACTGCAGAACCTGGAAGGCATCTTTCCATAGCCTTTGCTGTGTCGCTGTGAACATGATCTTATTGTCTTGGGTGGGTGGGTGGGGGTGGGTGTCATAACCTACAGGGTGTTGACAATAAACACATTCTGGTTCCCCGCAGGAGGAAACTGGCAAGAGTCTGCTCTAGCTTGAGCCCTCCCACCTGGAGGAGAAAGTGGTGGGCGAGGTGAGGCTGCACAAAGGTTGTACTGGGAGATCCTTGCAGATCCCTGTAGAGCCACATTCCAGAAGGAAAGCTGAGCCTGGAGGTCTAGACTCCCGCCCCACCCAACCTGGCAGCTCTCCTGTGCCCGCAGGTGGGAGAGCCTGTGGGGCAGAGGATCGAACAGCCTCAAACCTGGGCACAATGGTGCCCTTTCTCCTCTGATTTCTGGGCTCTCATGACCCAAGCTTTTGCATAGGAGGCAACCTCTGGCCTCTGGGAGAAGCCTGGCCTGCCCCCTTGCACCTTTCTCCATAATTGGTGCACAAGGCGTCTGTATCAGCCTCAGACACACTCCCAGCACCCAGGGCTGTGCTCCCCGAAGGCTGAAAGGTGATCCGATTGCTCTGAGCTCAGCCGTGGGGTACCCTGTATATACACTGCACCTACTCCGTTGGGTTGGGTGGCCCTGGAGTCAGAAGAA
Source organism: Mus musculus (assembly GCF_000001635.26). Taxonomy (NCBI): domain Eukaryota; kingdom Metazoa; phylum Chordata; class Mammalia; order Rodentia; family Muridae; genus Mus; species Mus musculus. Next base: position 83,744,348 of record NC_000072.6, on the reverse strand, counting down.
GGAGTGGCCTTGTCTAGCTCCATCTCCCCACTCCACCCCCACACACCCTGTTTAGGAGCCTCAGGCTCTGTTCAGCTGGGGCCACTCAGGCTGGTTTACTCCAGAGAGCTGGGCTGCCTGAGACTACCAGGCCAGGGAGAGTGACCTTGGACAAGAACATGAGGGGTGGCTTTGGCCCTGTGGGACTTTCCAGGTTTTCTATGCATAACACTGGTGTGGCTCACCCCTCCAGATCAGGCACAGTTGCCTCCTGACCAGATGAGAGAGGCACACCATGTGTGAACCAATACATGGTCTTAACCCAACAGTATACATACATTGCTGCAGTTACACTTCATGTATGCATGAATCCACTTGAACATACATGTACATTATATTCAGGCACCCGTACCCGCACCTGTGCCTGTGCCCACACACATACACACGCATGCCCACACACATGCACACACCTCACCTCCACCCTGTGCATACAAGCATGCACACACATGCCATTGCACATTTTGTGCCCCGCCCAGTAGAGACTGCCTTTCTTGTACATGTTTCTATGGATAGATTCTCCCCACTAGAAGGTGATTCAGGCATCCATTGGCACAACACACTGGATACTGAATTCCTCAAGCCAAGTGCCCACTGACTATACTGCTATACACATTACTATACAGATCCATTTGCTCATCCACACATGCTCCCCTGTATTCTTCTTCCCTCCCTTCCTCCCTCCTCCCCGTCCCTCCTCCTCTCTCCCTCCCTCCATCCCTACTTCGCTCCCTCCCTTCTTCCCTCCCACTGTCTCTGTCTTAGTCTCAATCTCAAGCTGTCTATCTTTGTCTGTGCCTGCCTGCCTGCCTGCCTGTCTGTCTGTCTCACTTTCACTCTCCCTCTCTCTTTGGACTTTGGACGATAGGATCCTGATGATAATAGTTGTTACTCAACCCTCTCCTCTGGGTCAGCTTGAATGGGGACCTCAATCCCGCCTGCCACCCGCAGAGGTGACCCATGTGCAGGCTTTACATAGAGGTGATACTACACAGTTCTTCTGGACTCAGAGGCCCTGATCTCCTCCCTAGGTCTTGGCCCTCTTTCTCTGAGGCAAAAAGCACCGATCCAGCAGCCCACTCCCCTCACCAGCTGGACATGAATACTCACTGACTCGGGGGTGGGTGATGTAGTTTCGGGTCACAGCCTGCACATGCTCTTGGGCTGTGCCTGGGTCACAGCTATTGCCAGTGAATCCCGAGGACCTGCTGTCTACTGTTGTGGCCATGGCGTGTGGAGAGCTGGGAGCTAGTGCCTGAGAAGCCTGGTGGTAGCTCTAAGACTTCAGTTTTATCTGGAGCTGGAGCGGGCTGCTCAGCCTGTGCCAGCAGCCACCCCTCCCCTTCCTTATGTTTCTGCTTCCCTCCCCTCCTCTGCCAGGTTGACTGTAAACAGGGAAGCTGGTATGCGCCAGCTCCCAAGGTTTCTCAGGCATGGGCTGAGCAGAGCCTGTAGTGGCTGCCCCCACTCAGTCCTGAAAGCTTGCAATGAAGGACGGAGCAAGGTGCATAGCACCTCTTCTAACCTCTGTGCCCAGAGGTCCCTCAGTGCAGTTTCCATAGTGAGTGTGGCTTCAGTTTTTCCTTTTTTTTTTTAAAAAAAAAAAAAACAGGTCCCTATCTCCCACTGTATGACTCCTTGGTCTCCTCATGCCCTGTACCTGGCAGGTTATCTTCTCAACCTGCCCCCTTTGTCCTGAACCATACCCGGGTACCCTTCCCTCTCCAATTCCATCATTTTGTCATCTTTGAGGGTCATCTCCTGGCCAGCTTCAGGCCACCTCCTGCAGGAAGCTACCATGTTCCTTGAGTCAGTCTGCGCTGTCTTCCCCACCACTCTCCAGCACTGGTCCATCTCATGTCTCTGCTCCCTCTCTCATGCTTCTCATTCTGTCAAAGAACTCTTCTGTTGGAGATTGTGTGTGGCTATAAAGGAGCAGTCTCCTGTTTGCTTCCATGAGTCTGCATAGCTGAAGAAATGATGTAAGTGTGTGCCTGTGGTCCCAGTGTTACTTTTCTGTGTGAAATTATGCTAGATATTTAAAATGCTACCATTGTGGGTAATTACATGTGATGACTAACTTTGGCTGCCAAATTGACAGGAATTAGAATCATGTAGAAAGTATAGCCAGTCCCCTGACCCCAACTACTGCTACCACCACCACTATGCCTTCCTACCATACTGACTGCTTGCCTTTTGTCTAGGCTCCACCCCACAGTTACCTGGCAACAGCCAGATGTGCCTGACTCAGTATAAAAGAGGCTGCTTGCCCCCTCCTCTCTCTTTTACTCTCTTGCTCCTGTTCTGTCTCCTTGCTTCTGCTTCTCCTCTCTCCCCACTCCCCTCCCCCCCTCTCTCTACATTCTCATGGCTGGCTTCTACTCCTCTACTCTCTCTCTCTGCCATTAGCAGTCTCTACTACTCTCTCAACTCCCCTCCCCATGCCCTGAATAAACTCTATTCTATATATGGCTGGTCCCTCAAGGAGAGGAATGAACTAACATGGGCCAGCAGAGGCACCTCTTTCTTTGACACCTGACTATACATTCACCAAACATATTCCTCTCTCTCCCTATATTTTTATAAAACACAACATTGATTGCAATCTCAAAACATGAACCAAAATAAACTTTTCCTTCATTAAGTTTTTTTTTTCTACTAGATACTTTGTCATAGCAATGAAGAAGTAAGTAATACGGAAAACTGGTACCAGGAGTGGAGTTGTTACTATAAACCTGACCATGTGGTTTTTAAGCCTCTGCAAATGGTTTGTGAGAAGAATGTGAAAGCGTTTTTCAGCCCCAGAATGGTGTAAGAGGAGCTTAATGAGCCATTCTGGTGAAGACTGAGAGAGATATGTGGACAGTGGGAGCCCAGCACATGACGTTTCAGAAGGGAACAAGAACTTTATGAAGAAATGGACTAGCAGTTATTCAGATTATATTCTGGAAAAGAATCTGAGTTTATTCTGCCCATGTCCTGAGAATTTGAATGGTGCTGAATTCAGTCATAATGGACTAATCTGTTTGGCAGAGGGAATTTCATGGCAGGTGTGTGGTCTGAATGAGAATGTCCCCCATAGGCTAATATGTTTGAATACTAGGTTCTTAGTTGGTGGAACTGTTTGGGAAGGACTAGAAGGAGTCATGGCACTTGGGGTGGGCTTTGAGGTTTCAGAAGATTTGCGTCATTTCCAGTGTTCTGTCTCTGCTTCTTTCTGTTTGTGGATCTGGACTTGAGCTTCCAGCTGCTGCTCCAGCACCATGCCTGCCTGCCTGCCTGCCTGCCTGCTGCTGTGCACCCCACCACGATGGCCATAGACTCTAACTCTCTGCAACTATGGGCCCCAAACAGCTCTTCTATGCATTGCCTTGGCTGTGGTGACTTATCACTGCAATAGAAAAGTCATTAAAACATCAGGACAGCATCCAGGCTGTAGCATGGCTCCTGCTCGGCGCTCTTCTGCAGGTCTACAGTGAAGGATAGCAGCATGCAGAGCAAAGATTTGACTGATGCAGTTTCTCAAAAAAAGAGAGTGAGTTTAGAGTTACAGACAAAGCAGGGTAAAAAAAAAAAGCAGCTGTCACTGTGAGAGAGGTTGGAACCATTAAAGAGAACCGTGATACTCTGTTCTGGGACAATAGGAAATGGGCTCTGAAGGCAAACCCACCCATCAGATGCTCCAACTTGTGAAAATTCAAATTCAGTTGACAGGAGAGAGCCTGCACTGAGGAACCCCTAAGTGTTTTCTGATCTCATTGCTGGAGAGCACCGAACCTACTCTAGCTGTGGTAGAAGGGACCAGATCACATCTCAGGCTGATAGCAGAACTTAGCAGCTGCATCCACACATTGCTGGTTTTACAGGCATAAAATGTAGGAGTTACATGTTCATGGAGGCTTGCACAAGGTTCGAGAAAGCTGTTAAGGCCAGGTCATGTGTGGCAGGGTTGAATCCCCTGCAAGGAGGCCTTGAGAAGCCATTGCATGGAACTCTGAGGGTAGTGGAGATGATAGGGCCATCAATGTCTGTTGGAGGAAAGCTGCAGGCACAGCGAGCTTACATGTGTTGTGAGTGGCAGAGCTAAGGGACAGAGCTACTCAAGCCCATTGACACCTTCATATTTCTGTCTGGATTCTTGGTCCCAGGTTCCAGAGCTACAAGATTTGTATTTACCCTGCTGGGCTCTGGTCTTACTTTGGCCCAGTCTTTTCTTGTTATGTGGTGGCTTGAATAGTTTGGCCCCCACAGATTCACGTGTTTCAGTGCTTGGCCCATGGGGAGTGGCACTATTAGGAGGTGTGGCTTTATTGAAGTAGGTGTGGCCTTGTTGGAGGAAGTGTGTCACTGTGTAGATGGGCTTTGAGGTCTCATATGCTCAAGCTCTGCCCATTGTGGAATCAGAGCCTCCTTCGGGCTGCCTGTGGAAGGCAATCAATCCTTCTGCTGCCTACAGATCAGGATATAGAACTCCTTCTCCATCCAGTACCATGTCTGCCTGCACACTGCCATATGTCAAGCCGTGATGATAATGGACTGAACCTCTGAAACTGTAAGCCAGCCCCAATTAAATGTTGTGCTTATAAGAGTTGCCTGGGTCATGGTGTCTGTTCACGGCAGTGGAACAGCAAGTCCCATTTATCCCTTTTGGAATGGGAAAACTTACTTTGTGCCACCATGTACTAAAAGTGTGTAATGGCCGCTGACACCTTTAATCCCAGCACTCTAGAGGCAGAGGCTGGTGGATCTCTGAGTTTGAGACCAGCCTGGTCTGTAGAGTGAGTTCCAGGACAGCCAGGGAAATCCAGTCTCAAAAAAAAAAAAAAAAAAAAAAAAGTATGCAATTTTTAAAAAATAGGGCCTTTCAGTTTGTCTGGATCTCCCCACTTTGAGCAACTGTGGAATTGTGTAGACTTTAGGAACTCTTTTTTTTTTTTAATTATTTTCTTTTTTTTAAAGATTTATTTATTTATTATATGTAAGTACACTGCAACTGTCTTCAGACACTCCAGAAGAGGGCGTCAGATCTTGTTACAGATGGTTGTGAGCCACCACGTGGTTGCTGGGATTTGAACTCCGGACCGGGTGCTCTTACCCACTGAGCCATCTCATCAGCCCGACTTTAGGAACTCTTAAAGATTGACTAAACACATTTTACACTTACATAAGACTTATGAGACCAGGGTGGAATACTGTTGTTTAAGAGTGACATGTTTATGTGCCCAGTTAGCAATGAGGGGGATGATGGGTAATCGATTGTCACTTTGATGGATTTAGAATCACCCCACTGTACATACCTCTGGGCATCTCTGTCAGGGCATTTCCAGGGTATCAACTGAGGAGGGAGGACCCACCCTGAATGTAGGTGACAGTGATCCCCAGACTGGGGTCCCAGACTGAAGAGAGATGAGAAAGAGATCTAAGCGCCAGAGTTCACCCCAGCTTCCTGACTGAGGGTGCAGCCTGGCCAGATGCCACACATCTGTGGCTAGGCCTTCCTGCCAAGATGGACTGCACCTTCAATAAAATAAGCGAGCCAAAATAAACCTTTCCTTCCTCCCCTTGCTTCTGGGACGTGCGTGGTCACGGTAACTAGAGAAGTCAGTGGTACAATGGGCGGACAACTTCCTGAGAATCTGTAATTATTACATGAAAGTGATCTGAGGAAAATGATCTTTTCCCAAGTGCTTCCTGCTGCACAGGCCCTCTCTCCAGGCCACTCTTGCTCTGGCTTTCCTCTGATGCCCCATCAGATCTTTCACCTTGTACCATTCACCCCTTGAAGGACTTACTGCCCACCCCAACAAGTATTCTGATGTTTGAAAGGAAAGCTTACATAGGAGCATCTTAACCAGGAAAGCATGGGTGATGCAGGGCTGTGGCACCTGACCGAAGCCGTTAATGGCGGACCCATGACTGTGGACCCCAGCCCCAGTGCCTACCCCCTCCCTTTTGAGGTTCCCATTCTGCGGCACATTGAGAACAGGGACAGAAGGGAGTGAGTTGGTGATGCTGGGACCAGTTCCCTTTTTTATTTCAGTGACACATACATACTCAGACACACACACACACACGCACACGCACACGCACACGCACACGCACACGCACACGCACACGCATAGGTGCACATAGCTAGCACTCACACATCAGAAAGTACATTAGGACCAAAGTCATTTGGTTCAGTCTCTGAGCTGAGGGCAGGTGGAGAGGCACATGCGCATGCTGTGCCCACCCTTCCTCTTCCAGGCCTGCTCAGTATAGTCCACGGGGGCCAGGAGGCTAGGGTAGTGCTCTGCTGGGGACTCAAGTGTCACACAGGGATGGGACTCTTAAATGTCAGCTTTCTTGTCACTTTGGCCAGGGCTGCCTACTTTCTGTTGTTCTAGTCTGCTGTAGGGCTCAAAAGCCGAGGACCCCAGTTTGTAGCCAGCAGGCAAGTCCAGGAGTGGAGCTGAGGAAAAGCAGATGGCTGGCAGAGGGGGTGGCAGAGGGGACGACGCCGAGGCCGAGGGCATTGGATTGAGGCGTGGGGAGGAGTTTCTGGGGTCAACCAAGGAGGTGCCCCTGTGGCTGGCGGGAAGGCCTGGCAGGCCAGGGGTCAGTGCTAGGAGGCTGGGGGCCCTGGGCACGGAGAGCAGCCGGCCCTGTTCCAGAAGCCGCAGGACGTTGGAGGTGGCAAAGGCCTCGGAAGCAGAGGAGGATGCCCGCTTCTCCAGGTCTCTGCTCTGGTCCTTCTTCTGCTTGGTTCGGCGGTTCTGGAACCAGACCTTCACCTTGGGGCAGAGGGCACACAGGGGGAGCCAGAACGGGGAAAGGGGCGGGGCAAGAGGCGGAGCCAAGAGAAAAGGAGAGGAAGTTCAGAGGTGGGGTAGGGTAAAGGGGCATGAGAGTAGGGAGAGCAGGGGAGGAGAGAAGAGCAGATTGTTAGTGTCCTCTCACACCAGCCTGTACTGAGGAGCTGCGTCAAGTCTCGAGGTATAAGCAACCCTTCCTTCACTGCTGCTCTGACTGACTCTGGCCCACAGGAGCCGATTGGCTTACAGCAGGTAGAGTTTACAGGTCCTTTGCTCTCAGTCAGGCGTCTGGTCTTAGACATCACTTATGTGTAGGTATTTACCAACTGCCCTTGGCCCGGACCTCTAAACTGTGATCCAAGCCAAGCAACTAATGGCTACTTATTTATGTTAATTTAGACAGGTATCCCAGACTAGCCTCGACTTTGCTATGCAGTTGAGGCTGATCTTGAACTTCGGAACCCCCTGCTGGGGTTACAGTGCTGCCTTATAAGCCTATGCCATCACATGCGGTTGTACACCTTGCTAGGGACATAACCCAGGGCTCTGTGCATGCTGGACTGTCAACTGAGCTCTGTACCCTGTGTCACATGTACTACTCATACATGAGCAGGGACAGACCAGGGACAGCACTTGGCAGTGGAAGAGCAGGAACAATGACCCAGAGCCCTGAAGAGAAGGGTCAGGAGCCTTTCTCATCCTCCCTGGCTTTCATAGGACATCAGGGGTCCAGACTGGAGAGAAGGGCTCCAAAGTCATGACTGCTATGCTAGGAAAGCAACAAAGCCACTGTGGGCAGAGGAGGATATGACAATGACAAGGGGTGTGGCCAATGCAGATGACAAAAGTTGGGAGCAGTGTGCCCACTACTCCCTTTCCTGGCCTATGTGCAGAAGGAAAGGAAGGCATGGGTTGACTCCCAGCAGTTGTACCCTAGAGGTGAGAGAAGGCTGAGGATAGGTTGGGCTGGGGTTGGAACCGGGACCTAGCTTTTCATTTGTCATCATGTGTGGATTCTTAAGCCTGGCTGCACACAAATTTCCTGTGTACATTGTAAACTGTAAACCCTAGTGCCCAGTTCTCAGTTTGCAACTTTCTGTCGGAGTTGGGTCAGGATGGAGGCATCAGAATTTCCAGAAAACTTCAATGTGCTGCTGGTAGGTAGAGCACTCCCAACACCCTGTGCCTCTCTGTGTTCCACTATCAGTCCCAGGGCTTCCGGATGGAGGCTGCCTCATGAGGCTCCGAGTCCCCTGAACCATCTCTTCTCCTCCAAGAAGTCTTCGGTTTCTTCTGCCTCTTGTACTGACTCTTTCTGGTTCTGCTCTGTCTCTCTTCCAAGAAGCCATTGCTAGCTGACTCCTGGAGGGCCAGAGCCCTCTCCTGTGGGATGTTTCCTGGGCATTACCTGCCCCCACTGGGCTCCTTAGTGCCTTGCATAGGGTCTCTGAGGGGTGCCATCTTGGACAGCTGGATCTCAAGGAATGCTCGGTGACTTCATGTTCTGATACTGTGCTGGGCCACCAAGGCCCACTAAGGCCCACAGCAGAAGAGGGTGTGGTTTCCAGGACTGGGAGACCCCACCCCTGACCCCTGAAGAATATCTCTTTGGGCCTGAGGTTAGTGCTCAGTTCTAAGGATTGTTCACTTGAAAATAAAAGTGATATTAAACAACAATTTAGATATCAGACAAGGTCTCCCTGTAATGCTCAGGATGGTTTTGAACTCTTCTTTCTCCTCAATCTCCTGAATGTGGGGTTGATACTAGACATTAATCTTTTAAAGGCCATGGGCTCTTACTGACTCTGGGGTGTGGAAGGTGGCTTTTGTTTCATTCCTATCCTAGAGTGGTCCCTCTAGTCTGCTGCACTGGACTTCTAGGGCAGGGACAATGCACTGGTACTGAAGACAACTGCTGAAGAGCCAGAGTGGCACTTTTTTTTTTTAAAGATTCATTTATTTATACATATGAGTACACTATAGCTGTCTTCAGACACACCAGAAGAGGACATCGGATCTCATTTCAGATGGTTGTGAACCACCATGTGGTTGCTGGGAATTGAATTCAGGACCTCTGGAAGAAGTCAGTGCTCTTAACTGCTGAGCCATCTCTCCAGCCCTGTGGAACACTTTTTAAAGCGACTTGGTATCCCAGTGAGCACTCAGGCTTGGCAGCTTGCACTCAGCCCACCCATTGGCCAGGCAGGAGGAGGACCACTGACTCAGCCTCTCACCTTTCCTTCACTCAAACCTCATCTTTTCTCATTTCTTCCTCTGGGCATGTTTATTTAGGTGGTATGAGGCAAACTTTCGTGTAAGTCCAGACTGGCCTCCAACTCACTGTGTAGCCAAGGATGACTTTGAACTTTTGACCCTTCCACTTCCACCTCAAGAATTCTGGGATTACAGGTGTATCCCACCACCTTACAGTGCCGGGGATCCAGCCCAGAGCTCCACGCATGCTAGGCAAGCACACTACCAACTGAGTCACATCCCCAGCCAGCATACTACTGTTAAAACACCAGCCCTTCTTTGGAAGGGGAGGAGGGTCTGGCCTTTTCTTTACACAAGAGGGATTCAGTCCCCTCGAGATGAAGGGATGGTGACAAAGGGTGAGAAAGGGCTGAGAGGAAGAGAGAAGTCCCCAGCTCAGTCTGTCATGGTTCATTTCTTCCCAGAATCCTTTGTTATTTTTATCTGAGATCATCCTGGGTTGCCTAGGCTAGTCTTAAACTCTTGGGTCATGATCCTCCTACCTCAGCTTCCTAAGAACCTGGGACTGCAGGCTCCTGCCATTGTGCTTGGTACTCCCTGGAATCTTTGCTTCTTGGAAGCCAAGTGATCACCATCCAGAGGCACCTTTTTCTTTTGTTTGTTTTTGTTTTTTTGTTTTTCAAGACAGGGTTTCTCTGTATAGCCATGGCTGTCCTGGAACTCACTCTGTAGCCCAGGCCTCGAACTCAGAGATCTGCCTGCCTCTGCCTCCCGAGTGCTGAGATCAGAGGCACCTCTTACCTGACAATATGTCTTGTGATGGCTTGAAAAGAACAACCCCCAAAGGCTAATAATATATTTGAGTGCTTAGCCACCAGGAAGTGGCACTATTTGAAAGGATTAGAAGGATTAGGTGGAGTTGTTGGAGTAAGTGTGGCCTGGTGGGAGGAAGTGTATCTCTAGGAGTAGGCTTTGAAGTTTCAAAAGCTAAAGACAGGGGTAGTCTTTTTCTCAGCATGTGGACCAGGATGTAGCTATCAGCTACTGCTCCTGTGTTGTGTATCCTGCCACGTTCCCCTTCAATGGTGAAAATGGACTAAGCCTCTGAAACTGTAAGCCAGCCCCAATTAAATGCTTTCTTTCATAAGAGTTGTCTTGGTCATGGTGTCTCTCCACAGCATTAGAACTGTGCCTGAAGTCCTAAGCCATTCACTCCCTGCACCTTGAATGTTCTATGGCCTTTCCGTTTTCCTTACACATGAATGATCCCTTCTATTGAAACTTGACTGTTTCTCCCATCCCTTCTCTCCTCTCCTTTCATCTGTATATGTGGATTGTGAATATCCATGTCTATGAATATGGACATGTGTGAGCAATGGCCGTCATGGGGAGGTCCGAGGCCAGCCTAGGGTATTGGTCCTTGTCTTCCACCATGTTTGAGACAGGATTTCCTTGCTTTTTCACTAGACTGCAAATGACTGTGGCAAGATGGGAGTGGGGGCGGGGGGAGTCTAACTCTATCTCCCACTTCCACACGGGGCATTGGGATTACAGTGCTCACAACCAACCTTTAATGTGTGTTCTAGGATTTGAACTCAGATCTTTATGTTTATCCAACAAATACTTTTACCCATGGAATCTTCTTCTGTTTCTCTTCTTCCTTCCTTCTTTCTTTTCTTCCCTTCTTCTTTATCTTTTAAATGTTGTTTGCTTTGACATAGGGTCTCACTATGTAGTCCAGGCTGGCTTTCAGGTCTGCATGCTTCTCCCTGCACTCCAGAGTGCAAGGATTACAGGTGTGTGCCGCCACTCTTAGCCCAGCCCTCCTGTTGGCACTGTTGGCTCTGTCTTACCTGTAGTTCTGACTTTTTCCTTCATGTGTGTATGTTCCTTCCAAGTCATGCCCCTCTACATCAGCCCTTGGTTTCATACACTAAGGAGTTCCCCAGGTGCCTGGTGTTCACCACACACCAAGGAGGTCACCAGGACAGATGGTGGAAACTTGGCCTGGTTCTCACCTGAGTCTCAGAGAGGTTCAGCTGTCGGGCCAACTCAGTGCGCTCTCGGCCCACCACATACTGGCAGCGCTGGAACTCCATCTCCAGACGATACAGCTGCTCTGCTGTGAAGGAAGTACGGGTCCGCTTGGGTCGGTCGAGGTCCAGGCCCTTGGGCAAGACAATTTCCCGAATGGTCCCCTTAGCATCTGCAAGGATCATGAAGGGGGCCAGATTAATTCACTAGCTGGGTTAGATCATCTGTGTCTTTTCTCCTCTTCTTCCTTCCTCTTCTTCACAGGGTTTCACTGTGTAGCTCAGCCTGACCTTGAACTCATGGCCTGAGAAGGTTCTATTAGGAATCCTCAGGATCCTGCCTGAATACTTAATGTCAGAGAACTTGCTGAGCCTCTCTGAGCTGAGCTTCCTCTGCAACCCCATGCAAGGACTATGTAATGGATATGGAGATATATGTATGAATGGATAGATAGATGATAAGTAGATGATGGATAGATAATAGATAGATAAATAGATGGACGATAGATATGTGGATGGACAGATGATAGATAGTAGACAGAGGATAGATAGATAGATAATAGATAGGGAAGGAATGAGAGAAAGGTGGAAGAGGAAGAGAGAGGGAGGGAGACAGAAAAGATGAGGTGAGAAGAGGGAGGGAAGGAGAAAGAGGGAAGAGGAGAAGAAGGAGGTGGGGAGAGGGAGGGAGGGAGGGAGAGAGAGGAATGAGTAAGCCTCAACATAAAGGTTGGCTATCATGGCCTGGGCAGAAAGGACTCACTATGGCTCATCCAGGATTCTGTTCTCTCTGCAGAGTAAGGAATAACTGGAACAAAGAAGAAACAAACTCTCAAGTCCAGAGAAGAAGGATTAGAATGGAATGTGTTCAGTCGTAGAAGGCTTTCTGGAGACCCGGAGCCCTGCTCCCTCCTGGGGTTCATAGGAAGTTAGCTGATGAGAACAGGAGGGCAGATTTGGAACTGAAAACCCCAGGAGGCCCTCAACTGAAAACTGGTACCACCTTGTTAAGCTGCTGGGTTATCTTCCAGCCAGGGGCTTTAGTGTTTCTTTCATAGCCTCTCTGGTGCTTTGGAGTCCATTTAAGAAGAGCCAAAGAAGCTGGGCAGTGATTGCACATGCCTTTAATCCCAGCACTTAGGAGGCAGAGGCAGGTGGATTTCTGAGTTCGAGGCCAGCCTGCTCTACAGAGTGATTCCCAGGACAGCCAGGGCTACACAGAGAAACCCTGTCTCAAAAAAAAAAAAAAAGAAGAAGAAGAGGAAGAAGAAGAAGAAGAAGAAGAAGAAGAAGAAGAAGAAGAAGAAGAAGAAGAAGAAGAAGAAGAAGAAGAAGGAAAAAAGAAGAAAGAAAGAAAGAAAGAAAGAAAGAAAGAAAGAAAGAAAGGAAGGAAGGAAGGAAGAAAGAAAGAAAGAAAGAAAGAAAGAAAGAAAGAAAGAAAGAAAGAAAGAAAGAAAGAAAGAAAGAAAGAAAGAAAAAAGTGCCAAAGTCCTGCAGCCCATGAACACCATCAGCATAGAGCATCACAAAGCACCCAGAAAGGGAAAAATGTTTTAACCTAAGCTCCCCACGACTGATGTGAGATCTTTTAGCATAGGCAATAACCAGACAGTGAATCAGGCAGCCCTGTACCTGTGGGATACATTGATCACAAAAGGGAACTAGCAGCAGTTAGTTCCATGGGAGGAACAGGGGCCTGGAAACTTTACCACCACCTCAGGACGATAGGGTGCTGCACCCCTGCAATCCCAGCTCTTAGAAAATGGAAGCAGGAGGGCCAGGAGTTATAGGCCAGCCTGGCATTCAAGATACCCTGTCTTAAAACAAACAAACAAACAAACAAACAAACAAACAACAATTTAGCAACTAGTTAGCTCTTGTTCAGGAAGCCCCTGCAAATGCCACCTCCTGCTGCAACAAGGACCCCCACTTCCACCAGGGGGCGCAGAGGTGGTGTTTGCTGTGTGCTGGGAAGCTGCTCCTAAATTGGTCTATGTGCTAAGTCCCAAGAAGGCTGAGTGAGATGGGGCTGTAGATACTGCTCAGCAGTAAAAGGCGATTGCTGCTTCTGCAGAGAACCTGGGTTCTGTTCCCAGCACATGTTGGGAGGCTCACAACGCCTATAACTCCGACTTTGGGGGCGGGGGGCGGGTCCTACACTCTCTTTTGGTCTCATGGTTAAACATACACATGTGCACATATGCCAACATACATATGTGCACATATGTCCCCACAGACACTTTCACATAATTACAATATTTTTTAAAGATTTAAAAGCAAGAGACTTGTGAAAAAGTCCAGAGGTGTGAGGGTGGGGCTAACAGGGTAGTGACTCTGGTCATAACATAGACAAGCCACTGCCCTGGGCTTAAGTTTGAACCTTCCCAGTGTCTCCATGGAGATGGAACTGTCATTTCCCACTTTACAGATGAGGAGATGCCACTGTCAGTATTCAATAAACCCTAGAAACACCCTGATTATGCCCAGAGTAGAAAGATACTCCTGAAATCCTCCCACTAGGGTGATATTAGTGGGAAGACTCAAGTTCAAGGCTAGCCTAGGCTCCATAGTGAGCCTTTCTTCACAAACGGTAACAGCACCAAGCAGGGTCTGGAGATGTAGGTCAGTGGAGCAGCTTGCCTAGTGGGCACAAGGTTCAGTCCCCAACGTGCAAACACAGCTGCCGCCCACCCTTGCTTGACTTCACGAACACACTGTGGGTCAGCTTTAATATAGTGGCCAACAATCTCACTTTAGCAATGAGTCAAGAAGGAATCTTCTAGAGTAGATTCCCATTGTTCCTTTGGAGAACACATGACAGGACATCTGTTGGGGATGCTGCCTGCTGTGCAGCCCCAGAGGACGGTGGTCCTACTTTTAGAATCTCGACTCCAGATAGGTAGCCTTAGCCGCTCCTTCTGACTCCCATGCCGTGCCCTGACCTTACGGCTTCCATTTGCCCCAGTGGATGTTCAGCCCTCAGGGTGAGCTCTGGCTCAGATCCATCTCACCTTCATGTTCAGTCAGCCCTGGAAGCAGGTGAGTGGGGGGTGGGGTGATGTGGGGGTGGGAAGAAGGACATCACTACTGAGATGAGACTCCCTGAGCCCTCCTGCCAGCCCAGGTCCCACCCAGGCTCTGAGCCCAGTATGTCTGATGGATACGGGTCTTCCTATTGGGGTGCTGCAGGAAGCATGGGTCTCTCAGGACCACCTAGCACCTCAGGTCCAGTACTTTCCATATTCCAGAATAACAGCATTTATGACAACCTTGGGAAGGGGTTGGCAAGCTTCCACCATTGCCAGCGGTGAGATGAGACCAAAGGCTTCCTTCCAACTCTCAGAGAGCCTGTCAGCAAAGGTGCAGGTCTGATCAGTGTGTCTGCTGGAACAGGCAGGAGGAAGGTTGCTTATGCTTGGTAATGTAGGCTTCAAACGTTTCCCGGGCGGGCCCCTGAGCTACCCTGAGATTTCTGAGCCTGAACACCATGAGGTCAAGCCATATCTGGGTACGCCCACCGCCACCTCTGTGGGTGACTAAGGTCAGCTCTCTCACTCAGGGCTGCTACACAAGAAAGGCAACCCCTGCTTCACCACCGGGCATCAAGCCACACATAGGAGCACAGAGAAAGATGTTCTGCATCAGTAGTGTTCGAGGAAGCAAGTTAGAGCCACAGGGCGGTGCAGCTGTTAGAACAGAAGGATTTACAAATGCGGTGGTGGGAGGGAGGGGAGAAAAGCACATGCCACAGAGGAAAGGAGGAAGGGAGGAGAAGAGGAGGAACACTGGAGGCCGCACAGGCGCCTGAGGACGCAGACTCTGGGCTTCCGGTAAAATGGTTCAGCCCCCCTGGAAGCCTGTGGTTACTGAGTTAAAGAAACAACCAACAAATAGTTTTATTATATATATTTGTGTGTGTGTGTGTGTGTGTGTGTGTGTGTGTGTGCTTTGCTTGTATTCATGCACATACAATATGTGTTGCATCGAGGCCAGAAGAAGGTATTTGATCTCCTGGAACTGGAGCTGCAGGCTGTTGTGAACTGCCACGTGGGTGCTGGGAATCGAACCCAGGTCCTCTGGAAGAGCAGTCAGTGGCCTTAACAGATGGGCTATCTTTCCAGACCCTGTTTCGTTTTCTAGATTGGGTCTCATGATTCTAGGCTGTCCACAGCTCTGTGTAGCTAGAGATGACCCTGAACTCCTGATCTTCCTGCTGGGATTCCAGGCACATCCTATGCCACCATGCCTGGTTTGTTTGGTGCTCTGAATTAAGCCCAGGGCTTCATGCATTACAGACAAATGCTCTAGCAACTGAGCTACACCTCCAGCCCCCAAATTTTCTTTTATTGGCCTCCAAAAGGAAATAAGATGTTTTTCAGCATGTGGCTGGTTGGAGAAACTATGCTAAAGCCATAAATGAGCTACTCGCTCGGCAGTGAAGAAGGGTCACGGTTGATAAGCTTGGTGTGCACAGTGAGGAAGCTGGGCCTGGAGAAAGCCATGGCTCAGTGGTTAAGAGCACTGGTAAGCTCTTCCAGAAGACCTGGGTTCTAATCTCAGCACACTCATTTGTGACTCTAGCTCCAGGGGATCTGATGCCCTCTTCTGGCCTTCCTGGGTACTACATGCATGTGGTGCACAGCTGTACCTGCAGGCAAAACACTTCTATATGTGGAAAATAAAACAAATAGAAGTCAGTCTCCAGATGTTATGTGCACATACTTCTGATTATATAACATCAAAATGTTATTAGGAAAACAGAGAGCAGAGCAGTGACTGACAGAGATTTGACAAAGAGAGCATTGCAAAGCTCTTTGCAAGCCAGAAGTGCTGGTTTGTGTGTGCGTGTGATTTTAATTCCAGGAGAAGTGCGTGGATCTCTGTGAGTTCAAGGACAGCCTGGATTACATAGGTACAATTCCAGGACAGAGATGGGCTCAGCAGTTAAGAACACTTGCTGCTCTTGGAAAGGACTCGTGTTTGGTTCCCAGGAGCCAGGTCAGAACTTGCCTGTAACTCTACCTGCAAGGGACCTGCCTCTGGCCTCTGAGGGCACCTATACTTTTGTGCCCATACCACACAGAGACATATACAGAATTAAAAATAAGTCTTTACATTTTTTTAAGAAAGAAAGAAAAAAAGCCCTTTGTGGTAAGACAACACATCTGTATTTCAGCTGCTTTATGAACGTACGAGCGTGACAAGGGATCACAGGACTGCTAGACATAGACATGAGGGACAGTGCAAATAGATGGAGCTTGGAAGGCCTATGGCTGTTTCTCAGATTGTCCCCCTCACAAGTTTCTTTGTGATTTTTTCTTGTTTGCTTTTTGTTTTGCTTTGTGGTTTTGAGGCAAAAACTCCCGAAATCCAGGTTATCCTGGAACTCTCTATGTACCCGAGCTGGTCTTGAACTCCTGACCCTCATTGCTCCTGGCTCCTGAGTGCTAGGATTATATGTGTGCAGCACCAGGCCTGACTCTGTCCTCTGTCCTTGATAATGTGCTGTGAATATTCTTAATGAGGGAAGCCAGGCTGGGTGGTAGAAACTCGAGATCGTTCTGCACCGGTTGTACATCTTCTTGTGGCTCTAAGGATTTCAAAATATGAAGTTAACAACAGCAGAATCAAACAACAAAGCCAGGGGACTGTGTTGTCACCAGATACATAGATTTATCCATGGAGAGAGAGGGCAGTAATGGTCCCCTGTGTCTCTGTGTACCCCGAGGCTGTAAGATGGTTTAAAACAGCACATGAGAAATGCCTGCCATTTCAAAACTTATTTTAACGTTTACTAGGAACAATTTAACCCAAGTGTAGGTTAAATTTGAATGAAAATGTGCCCTATGGGTTCAGATGGTTGGGTTGAACACTTAGTCCCCAGTAGGTGGCGATGTTTGGTTCTAGGAAGTGTGGTCTTGCTGGAGCAAGTATGTCACTGGGAGCAGGCTTTGAGGTCTCAAAAGCCACAGAGAGTTCCCAGTACACACTTTCTGCCTAGTGATTGCAGTTCAAGATGTGAGGTCTCAGTTTGCAAGTCGAGCTGTCCTGTCTGCCTGTTGCTATGCTTCCCTGCCAGGATGGTAATGAACTCTGCTTCCTCAGCAACCATAAGCCCAAACAAACCCTTTCTATTACAAGTTGCCTCGGTCCTGGTGTTTCATCACAGCAACAGAAAAGTAACTGATACACAACGATTTTACCTGGCTCAGACGAGGCTAAAGCGAATATTCAGTTTTAGAGCCATAGAGATGGCTCAGCATGTAAAGGGGCTTGCTGCCAAGCCTGATGACCTGAGTTCAATTCCTGGAACAGACACACACGGTGGAAGAGACCCAATTCCTGAAAACCGTCCTCTGACCTTCACACATACCTCTCCCAGTTAATAAAGAAATGTGCAAAAGTGCACTATACTAAAACACTAAGTAAATAAGCGGACTATGGTTATGTCAGAAACGGAATGTGCTCACATGGCTGTGCCAGAGGGCAGTAGGATGAAGGGCACACTCAGGCAATAGGATGGAGGGCACACTCACTGCCAGACATGTGTGTACAGTAGTGGGCTATGGTTAGAGACATTCTAGAGCTATCCACCACCACCACTCTGCCCCAAATGTGTATTCCACTGGGCCCAGAAGAGGCTGTCCGAGCCCCTGGAGCCGGAGTTAGAAGAAGTAGGTTGTGAGCCATGCAAAATGGGTGCTATGATTCAGGTCCTCTACAAGAGCGGCAAGTGTTCTTAACTACGGAGCCATTCCTCCAGCCTGTAAGGGACATTCCAAATGAGGACCTGTTACGGTGATAAGCAAACTTAAATATACTGGTGACTACAAATTATTTATTTAGAATAAGATTAAGTGACAATTTCCTCATGCCATTATGCTTCAAGTGAGCAACTCATCAATTGCAAAGGGCTGGAGAGATGGCTCAGCGGTCAGAGCACTGACTGCTCTTCCAGAGGTCCTGAGTTCAAGTCCCAGCAAACACTCGATGGCTCAGTAATGAGATCTGATGCCCTCTTCCGGTGTGTCTGAAGACAGCCACAGTGAATTTACATGCATAAAATAAATAAATCTTTTTAAAAAAATTGGTGAATTAAAAATGGTAAAAATTAAAAGGGTGTCTTGACAGTGGTGGCACACGCCTTTCATACCAGCACTTGGGAGGCAGAGGTTACACAAGAGACCCTGCAAGGATGATAATAAAAAATCTTTTCAAGGCATACTCAACATTACCCTCAGGAAAACGGCTGAACACACTGTGAGCCATACTATAAAATATCTAACACACTGTGAGCCATACTATAAAATATCTAACAGCAGTGAAAAGGGATGAGGTGATGAGCATGTGAGCTGACACTGAGTGTAAGAAAGTAATGTATAAGATAACACATTTAGGATGGGCTGGAGAGATGGCTCAGCAGTTAAGAGCACTTGCTGCTCTTACAGAGGTCCTGAGTTCAGTTCGCAGCACCCACACGGTGACTCAGCAACCATCTGTAATGGGACCTGATGCCCTCTTCTACTGTGTCTAAAGATAGTGACAGTGTACTCATTACATAAAATAAATAAATCTAGAGAAATACTATACTTTTGAAATACATTGAAATATATTGAAAAAACACTACTGTTGAAAAATAGTACAATTCTATCACATTTATGTCAATAAGGATAATCTTAACATATTCAACCATTCAATTCATATTTATCATTGTATCAGTTGTAGAGTCTGAGGACACAGGGACCAACAAAGTAGACAAGGTTCTGTTTCCAGAGGTCCTGTGTCAGGATGGGGGAGAAATAATACATTTAAATTATTTTTAAATGTTTTTAATTTTAAATGTCTAAATTTAAAAATAAAAGCAGCCAGGCGGTGGTGGTGCATGCCTTTAATACCACCACTTGGGAGGCAGAGGCAAGTGGATTTCTGAGTTCGTAGCCAGCCTGGTCTACAGAGTGAGTTCCAGGACAGCCAGGGCTACACAGAGAAACCCTGTCTTGAAAAACCAAATAAATAAATAAATAAATAAATAAAGCATTTATTTTAAAATATATCTAATTATTTTTCAATAAAAAATTAGTCTTAAAATGGTCAAAGTAACAATGGGAGCAGAGAAGATAATTAAACAAACCAGGAAGCTTCAAACCCAATCTCCAGGCCAAACAGGGTTCCTCTGGCCTGTCTCACATAGGTCCCTGAAGGGCTCCCTGATGTCACTTCCTACCTCGTCCAGGTAGTGAACTCGCCCCTTTCTGCTTGAAGCTGTGTGTGAGTGGTTCTGTTATTGTTCATCCTCCCTTTGTTTTTATGAGACAAGGTCATGCTGTGTAGCCCAGGCTGTCCTTGAGCTCAGCAGTCTCCCTGCTTCGGCCTCTGGGATTACAGGTGTATACCGCCAGACTTGGCTTTAATGTGTTGACTTCTAGGAAGATAAAGTTCTTTCTGCCTTGATCCAGAAATATTATGTTGCCACTATAAAAATTCCTTGTGGAGAATTCACTCTCAAGTTTACTGGGGGTTTTTAAATAGTTAAGATGAAGTCTTTCAAAAGGAATAGGCAAGATTCAATATGTTAGAGACACCTGTCCAGCCAGTTCTATTGCAGGACTAATTAGCCTAGCTGTCCATCAACAGCTGAATGGACAGAGAAAATGTACTGCATATTACACAATGGAGTTTGTGCAGCCATAAGGAGAATCAACATATAAAGTTTGCAATAAAATGGATGTAAACAGAAATCATTATATTAATTGAAATAAGACAAATTCGGAAAACAAATTCAAATACAGAATACAAATTCAGAATACAATATATATATGTGTGTGTGTGTGTGTGTGTGTGTGTGTGTGTGTGTGTGTATGATATAAAAGTACAAGCAAGACTAGGGGAACAAATAGGAATAATGAATGGGGGAGAAATGGAAGGGAGGCACATGGATAACAGACCCACAAGGTTTCTGCTCCCCCCCCCCCACACACACAGCGTGGATGCTTTACTGAGAATCATCATCCCAGTCTCTAAAAAATGGCTCTGTGAACCCATCACCGTGGTCAATGATTACATGACTATACAAATCATCACACTAGAGCTGGGCGTGGTGGTGCACTTGAGAGGCAGACTCAGGAAGATGTCTGTAAAAACAAGGCCAGCCTGGTCTATATAAGGAATTCCAGGACAGCCGGAACATAGAGAGACTCCATCTCCATTTCCCTCCCTCTCTCTCTCTGTCTCTCTCTCTCTCTGTCTCTCTCTCTCTCTGTCTCTCTCTGTCTCTCTCTCTCTCTCTTTCTCTCTCTCTGTCTCTCTTTCTCACACACACACACACCACACACAAAGGAGACAATTCTTACGTCACCACACAGCAACATCTATCACAAATCAAGAGTCACTAGAGTGGTGTGACTCTGGGAAGAGAGTCTCCAAGCAGAGCCACAGGCCCTCAGGGATCTTTTGCATGCATACCAAATTAACACTTAAATGTGAAAAATAGAGCTTCAAAAATCAAAGAAACACACGCGCGTGCATACACAGGCATAAAACACAAAAAGGAAAACAAGGACCAAGGAGACTAATTATGAGCAAATTCTTCTGCAGGAAGTGAGAGAGTTAAGCGCAGAGACTCATAACTTGCGGAATAGTCAGAACATACCCAGATGCTCAAAACCAGGGCCAAAACTGGGCAGTCCGGTGGAAAACTGAACAAGTTATCCAGAGGAGACGCAGCACACTCGGCAAATTAAAAGAAAAAGTGTGGGTGAGGAGATGGCTCGGTGGCTACGAGTGCTGCCTGCTCCTTTAGATGGCCTGGCTTTGATTGCCAACGCCCACATGGCAGCTCACGGTTGCCCAGAATTCTAGTTTCAGATTATCTGATACCCTCTCCAGATTTTCACGGCCACCAGACACACATGTGGTGCACAGACATTCACTCAGGAAAAACTCCTACACATAAAATAATAATAATACCTAGTAAATTATTTATACTTTATACTATAGAATTATTATGTTTTATTGGGTATTTTATTATTGCATTTATTGTAAATATATTTTGATATATTGATTATATATTTGTTATATATACTGTAAAATATAAGATTATAATATATTGTATTTTAATATAATATATATTATATAATAATAAATGTGTATACATAGAAATAAACAAAGCTTTAGAAAAAAGATAAAATGGGAAAGTGCTCAGGCTCAGGGAGAGTCAGGAAGGGGCCGGGAGAACAGCTCGGGAGATTGCTTTCGGGTTGCTGAGACATCATTATTTTATTCCTCAGACTAGGAAATTGCTGGCTAGAGTCAGGGCAATTAGGTTCTCTGAGGCTGTTAATAGAAACACAAATCCATACAATATGAGAAGTACTGGGGTTTGGGGGTGCAACTGCAGCTCTATTCATAATAGCCAAGATATGGGTTCTGCCTAGGTGCCCATCAACAGACGAGCAGATAAACAGAGTGTGGTAACACAATGGAGTTTTATTCAGCCATAAAGAAGAATTAAACTGGGCGCCAGTGAGAGCTCAGTGGGTAAGGCGTTTGCCACGGAGTCTGGTGACCTGGTTTCCATCTCCCGGATCCACTCGGTGGAAGGAGAGAGCAGACTCACAGGAAGTTGTCCTTTGACCTCCACACAAGGGCTGTGACATGCCATGCATGCACACAGAGATAAATAAATGGAATTTTCAATTAAAGAAGCATGCTTTAAATTAGTCAGTTACCAGAAAATAAATGTGGCTAGAAGTTGTTGTATTAATGGAAGTTAAATGACATTAAACAGAATCAGAAAGACAAAGGACACGTGTTCTCTCTCTCGATTTTAGGTCCTAGAATTGTTCCTATACACTGAAAACCATGAAGAAGAGAAACAGGAAGTGGGGTAAAAGGGGAGAGAAGAGAAGGAACTAAAGGGAGGGATTGAGGCTCCTGCTAGGATCAGAGTGTGCATTGGAGAGCCATTTTCTGTGTGAAAACCAGTACCACATAAAATCAATAAACCAATAAACAAGCAAACAAACAGCAATAAATACACAGCCCTTCTTAGAACCCTTGAAGAGCTTTCCATCCTACAGCAACACTGGAAATTTGACGAAGTCAAATTCATCCTAATGGGGTTCCATTAAAACAAGCAAATAAACAAAAATGTGTCAAAGCTTGGTAAGAGGAGAGAGACTGATGAGCCCAGAGAGCCCTTGGCTTCTCTGGAGCAGTTAGTAAGGATGAGGACTGTCCTCATCGACTAACCTGGATGGACATTCACCAGACATGGCCAAGGGCAGCATCAGGGATGTGTGAGGTTGTGTGGGTGTGTATGCATGTGCGTGTTTGTGTGCACTTTTTTTTTGTTTGTACAGTAAACTCCCTGTGTGTTCGTGCGTTCCCACACGGGAGCACTCTGACAGGATAAACATCTCCCTGTCTGTTCCCTCTGAAGACTAGAAGTTGATCAGAGTAGGAAAATTTCTCTCACCATCCTATGTATAATTTTTTAACCCCCAATCCTGTGCTGAGGAAGACCCTAGTTCCTTGAGCACACAGGAGAAGTGCTCTCCTGCTGTTCTCCCAACCTTCACCCCAAACTCTCAGACTCTTTAGCTGTGTGTTTGTGTGCATATTCAAGGATTCAAGCGAATGCAGATCAAGTTGTTTAGTTAACAATTTCCTAAACAATGCAATTCCATAACTATTAACAGCATTTGCAAGGCATTGGGTACCCTGGGTAAGGACAAAAGACAAGAGGTGTGGGTGGCTCATGAGCAAACCCTGCACCTTCCCTCCTTCCCTCCCTCCCTCCTTCTTCCTCCTCTCCTCCCTCTCTCCTTCCTTCCTTCCCTCCCTCCTTTCCTCCTTCCCTTTTTTTCCTCCTTCCCTTTTTTAATGTGAAATGCTTTACAAATGTTCATGTCACCCTTGCACAGGGGTCATGCTAATCCCTGTGTCTTTCCAAGTTTAATATGCATATGCATGTGCTGATGCCACACCCAACATCCTTTTCATAAGTGAGAAGTATCTTCCTGTGGTGTGTGACAATTCCGGCATTTCCTCCCTCCTCTCTCTGTCCCTCCCTCCGTCTCTCCCTCCTTCACTCCTTCCTTCCAGGTCTAATCAGGGACTAAAATCTAGAGTCCCCAATGGAGACAGTCATTAGATGTGATGACAGTTTCAACTCCAATTCACACACAAAATAAATCTCAGAAAGATTTTAAAAAAGAAAAGGACCCAAGGGATGTCTGCAACACAAGCCACAGAAAGAGGGCTTGTTTCCTTAGTGTATAAATAGCCTTTCAAGGCTGGAGAGAGAGGCTCAGCCACTGATAGCATGCCTGTTCTAGCAAGGACCCCAGGTCCCACCACCAGCACCACATGGTGCCTTGAAAGCATTCATAGGCACACATACATACAGGCAGGCTAAACGTTCATACACACAAAATAAGTAATCTTAAATTAAAAAAAAATGCTCTTCCAAACTTGAAATAACAGAAGCCAATTCAACACGTAAATAATTAATGCACAGTGGAGAAAATGAAAATGCAGAATACTGAGTAAGACTGACTAACCTCACTAGCAGTGAGGTTTTGTTTGTTTGTTTGTTCACCTGAAAAGATTTTACTCTAAAAGTTAAAGAATGACGTCAGTTAGGAGGAAGCAGTGAATGACTTATGTATTCTTGCTTGCTGGGAACATGAGCTAGCATGTTTTGGCATAAAGTACATAAATACCTATAATGGCTTTGTTGTGTTTTTAGAATTTTGCAACTAGGAATTTATCTTGTAATTGTAACCATACCATGCATCTGTGAAATGATTGTAGGCATGTTGTTATGATGATTTCAAGCATATACAGAATTAAGAGAACAGTACAGTGGATGGACACTGTCCAGTGTTCACTGTCATCATGACAGGGACAGTCCTATTTCTTTGGTATGGCCACATTTTTAAACAAAACATCATGTTACTTCACCCACAAAAAGAGTACTGTTACTGCAACGAACATTAATGTCCACGTCAAGTGTGGTGGGGCCACCTGCAACTCCAGCACCCAGGAGGCTGAGGTAGGAGAATTACTGCAAGTTCAGGGATAGGCACCATTTTAAAACAAAGCAAAACAAAATAACGACAAAACCCAGGCAACAATTCTTTAATATAATGAAAGATCTCACAGGCTATTATATTTTCCAAAATAAGATTAAAAATAAAATGACTGGTTTAAATTAAGATGCAGCTTTGAGGCTGGGGAGATGGCTCACTGGCAAAAGCACTTGTTCTGAAAGCTCAGGGACCTAAGTTTCAGTCCCCAGCACCCACACAGAAAGATGTCTTGTGCCTGAAACCCTAGCACTTGAGGTCAGAGACAAGTGGATCTGAACTCATCAGCCAGCCTGACAGATATGGCAAAATGTCGAGCTTCCAGTTCAGTGAGAGACCCTGTCTCAGGGCAATTAGACAGAAAGGGAGAGTGAGGACATTATGCCTTGTCCTGCTCTGACCTCTGCATGTACTTGCACCAGGTGCTCAGGGCACGCATTCACACACACACACACACACACACAAACACACACACACACACACACACACACACAGAGAGAGAGAGAGAGAGAGAGAAAGAGAGAGAGAGAGAAAGGTTAGCATTGTAAAAAAGAAAGAGAACCAACCTGAATACCCATCAATAGGAGGTTAGTTTAAAAAAATAACATGCTACCTACACACAATGGCACAGTGTATAATTTATTCAAAAATGAATGAAATCATTCTAGATATATTTCCACACATATTTGCTAAACGAGAAAAGGAGTTTGTGAAAACATTGCATGACTTTTCATACATAACTCATATGCATATGCTTTTCAGTTACTAGAGACATCCTTGGAGCAGACGTAGATCACGCAGGAAAGTAAGGGAGCCCCGTCCCCCAATATATGGCAAGGCAAACTTGCCTGATGGACTTTATGACTCAAAGACATCATACTGCTCAGAAAACAAAGGCCATCACAAAACTGAGAAGCAAGCTATAAACTAGAATAACCACAAAAGCATTGAAAGCAATGGTGTGTGTGTGTGTGTGTGTGTGTGTGTGTGTGTGTGTGTGTGTGTGTGTGTAATACAGATGTCAAAAGGAAGTCAGCAGCAGCCACTGGGCTCACAGGGGAAGACACTCAGCTTCCTTAACAGAAGTGAAGTTAGACGCCAGTTACTCAGAGTCTCAAAGATCCACAATGTTAAGGAATGGGCAAAGGTAGAGGTGAGAATTACTAGATTTTTTTTTTCAGAATAATTTGATAATACCTATGTCCATGCAAATAGGCCAGGTGTGGTGGCTTTTCCATAGAATGGGGAATGGAGACAGAGAACCCAGAATGAGAGATCAACTTAGCTACATAACGAATTTTAGGTCAGCCTGGGCTACATACACGGACTGCTTTAAAATGCCAAAACCAAGGGGCCAGCAGATGACTCAGCTGTCAAGCCCGAGGACCTTCCCCTGGGTTCCATCCCTGCTTCCACAAGGCAGAGAGATCTGACCTCCAAACGTTTACTCACATTCACACATGCAATAAGTAAGTAAACAAACAAACATGTAAAAACCAAACCAGAGGCTGGAGAGATGACTTAACAGTTAGGAGTATATTACTCTCTTGTAAAAAGAGCATACTGTTCTTGCAAAGGACTAAAGGGTGGTTCCCAGTTGACAACTGTCTGTAGTCTGTAGCTCCAGCTCCAGGGGGTCCAATAACCTCTTTTGGCCTCATATACATGCACATGTGCACACGCATGCACACACATACACTCACACACACTGAAGAATAAAATTGTAAAATATTTAGCAAGAACAATTCACCCTAAATCAACAAACTTAGCAAAATAAAACAAGTCATAAGAAAGGGCTAGGAAAACCTAGGGGTTTGGCCAGCATCTGGGGTGCAGAGGAGGATGTGGAAAAAGTGACTGTCCCCTCATTCTTGGTAGGAAAGTAAATTGTCACCACCAAGAGCAGTTTGGAATTAACTTTCAAGTTATAAACATAGACACCCTTTGACCCAGTAACCCACTTTGAGGAACTCCCTCAAAGAATTTACCCACCAAGTGGAGCTAAACATAACAAACAAAACAGCCAAGTTTATTTACTGCATAGTATATGCAATAGCAATAGCCCAATGTCTTAATAGCACACTAGCTATGTGACATATCCATACAAAGAAAAACCGTACATTTGTTAAATACAGGCAAGGATTCTTTATATATAAAACGCAGTGGGAGGAAAGTAAACACATAGCTGTATAGATGTGTAAAACCATGCAAATGATCTAAAAGAGTGGATTACAAGGCAATGAAAATGGCTGCCATCTTACCATAGAGTTTAAAAAGGAGGTGGGGACTGGGGTGGTGAGAAGGCTCAGCAGGTTCTAGGCAGAGATCTGGGGAGATACAACCTGAGTTCCCTCCCCAGGACTCAGACTATAGGCAGGAACAAGCTCTTGACAATTGTCCTCTGCGTGTGTGTGTGTGTGTGTGTGTGTGTGTGTGTGTGTGCGCGCGCGCGCGCGCGCCAGCAAAAGAAAAAATGTATAATAAAACAAACAAACGGGTACCTGTGAAGGAAGTTCTGGTGAATTCCCCACTTGACAATTAAATGAAGTATTTTAAATATGTATGCCTTTCAAATCAGCACTTTTTTCACTGAAACATTAAAAATATCTACGCAAAGCCAGGAGCCTTAGGAATTCATTTCACTGTATTTACACTAAATCAGACCAAGTGCAGGTCCTTCCCACCCTACATAATTAGCTTACTCAATGGTCAAAGGACACAGAGCTGTTGGAACTGCAAATGCCCAAGACAGTTAAAAAATTTCACCGATGACTTTCAAAATAGCCTGAGGAAAGTGCGTGGAAGGGCAAGGAGGAGGCTTCTGGCTTTCTTCCCCCTCCGGTTCTGCCTTCCTGTGAAGTGTGTATTCGGAAATGAAAGCCTGCTAGGCCATGAAGCTGAGTACGGCCTGCCCAAGCTGGACCTTGAGGACAGGATCCTCCCTGCAGCTCCAGAGTCGGTGAGGCCAAGCCTCCAGGGAAAGAGGGAGCAACTCTTTTTCTAAGACATCGCATCTTATGGGTGCATGGGTGGGGTGCATGCAGACTTAGCTAGTGGTTTCAGCTAGGTCGTTCTTAGATTTTTGTTGTTGTTGTTGTTTTGATTTTTGTTTTACTTTTGTTTTTGGTAGACTTGGAGGCTGACCTTGAAGCTGAGGTAATCTTCCTGTCTCTACCTCCTATAGCCTGCTGGCATTACCAACCCAGCCACTACTCTGGTCAGCCAGTTTTGGTTATTTTTGCTGGTCGAGCCTCGTAGAAGCGTCCGCTGTGGCTCTGCACTTCCTAAGACCTTGCAATAGACTCCTATGCTTTCACAGCGCTCCCTCCCCAACTCTCTGTCTCTGTCTCCCGCCCCCCCCCCTCCATCCCCTCTTGCACAGGCACACAGATGCACAGGAAAAAAAATTAAGGTTGTCCAGTCTTAGTTTTTAACGATTCTCAAAGTTAGAAAATTTAAAAATAAGATGCTGTCAATCTCATAGTTTAACAGTTAAGCTACATGCTTCTCCTGTCCACATGAATGTGTAACGCAAAAAAAAAAAAAAAAAAAAAAAAGGAATTTCAGAACATTTGTTTGGGAGTGGTCATTAACCGTCTCATGCCTAGAAAATAGGTAAAAGTAACAAATGGACATTTTTCATTTATTTGGCAAATGTTTGATTGCCTGTTGTGGGCTGGGAACGGAAAAATGGCATGGACTTAGCAGACACGGTGTCCACCTCTCCTACTCGGTTTCTACGGGCACTCAAAAAATAAAATAAAATAAAATAAAATAAAATAAAATAAAATAAAATAAAAAAATTCAGAAATCTGACCCCCTGCTCTCCTGACGCTCGATCGATCCTCACGCTGGATCGCCGCACGATCCAGGAGTCCAGTGCGGGTCAGTTTTGCAGCCATGAGTCTTAGGAGACAGCAAATCTCCAGGCTAAGATATATCGTAGGCTCAATCATGCAGGTACACAGGGGTACACATTGGTGTCTGTGGACAGAGTCAAGAAGAAAGGAGGGCATAGCTCAGAGAGCAAAGGGTTTGCTAGGGCAGTGCCTCTTCAGGCTGACACCCGGCTTCAGTTCACAGTCTTGAGGCCTGGACTTGATTGCGTTCATCCTTGACCAGGAAGGCCGTATCCGTCCCAGGATCGCTGGCCCCTCTACGCAGTGTCCAGACCGCTGCAGGCGTCTGCAGGAGGTGGAAGAGCCTTAACCGCCATTCCAGATTCAGGGAGGAAGAGCCCCGCTCTTAGGCTACCCTGGGTCTCGGGGGAAGAGTTTGCTGGCCTCCGCGTCTTTCCTCCGACCTGCGTGCAGAACAGGGGCCTTCACAGTCTCCGGGTCTCAGGAGAACCAGGTTCTCTCAGTTTGTCTCAAATTAAACAAACCGGAAAAAGAAGGACAAAACCAAAACAAAACAAAACACCCCACAGGCTCCCCCTGTCGCCCCCGATTAAAATGGAATGGGAGAAATGTATCCAACCAGGAGAGGAACCGGAGGCAGAGACAGTCGAGCCATGGCGTCTAGGCCTATGGGATGCATGGATAACCTTTCTCAAGCCTCATCGTGAAGATGAGTTTGGAGGCGGAGCCCGCCTGCATCTCGATCCATACTCTCAGTTCCAGCATTCCAAAGATTTGTCCTCAGCACCCAGTCGTTGGGTCCCTTGGATGTGGGAATCCACCGCGACTATGGAGAAGAAAGCTCGAGAGAAGAGAGCCATTTAACTCGCCCCCACAGTTTTCTGAAAATGAGTCTTGGGCGGAAAAGAGGTAACAATGCCACGTTCTGCCACCTGCTTCAGTTTCCTGTGGGGTGAGAGGGTGGTTAGAACATAGAGGGGGGAATACAGACTCAAATCAAGGGCAGCACAAACCAGCGGTGAGAATGCGGGTCTCCGGCCACCCACAATCGAAATAATAGTGAAAATATAAAACGAAACACCACTGAAAAAAGTTAAAAGGACTCCTCGCAAATACTAAAAATCTTAAGAATTAAACTTCAAATTTTCCGAAAGCGCGATTTTCTAAACGGTTCTACAGCCCACAACATACATATGTTTCGAGCGTATGCGGGGCAAGGTTTCCGAATGTATCCACAGAGTGAGATATGGAGGCCTCCTCAGAGGCCCGGGATTGGTTGGGGCTTTGCCCAGCTCTCTGCAGTCCAACGCTGCCTGGGGTTTGCTGCACAGCGCCTGCTCAGCAGGACCAGGCTTGAAGCCTGGAGGTCTTCCAGGCTCAGGGGCCAACTCCAAGTGACCATTCTCCTGGGTTCTCTGTCACGGCTGGCTGAAGGTTTTGAACGGCCAAGTCGTGCTCACAGTTTAAGCTATTTCAAGTTCAAGGTTCGGTCTTCTCGGGGACCCCCGTGGACCTCTGAGTACCGAGCGCATGCGTCCAGCTTCTGCTCCAGGGCGTTTTTTAGCCGAGCGGATGACTATCCGGGTGGATGACCGGTGCTTCTCAGAAGGATCTGCCATTCAGAGGCAAAGGCTATGGTAGGCTAGAAACGGGGCGTTTTGTTTGGAGACCTGCCGAGGGGGCAGCAGGCTTCAAGGGGCACTCCTGACAGAGAAGATTATTGGTGCCTCTTGGCATTGACCTTAAAACTGTGGCGCCTTCGCAGATCTATCAAAATCAGTTGAATTCTCTTCCGGGTTGCTACGGAAAGCACCAGGGTCCGAGGCAAAGGTGGTGGCGGTGGCAGGCTTGGATTACCAATTGCAGGGATCTGTGAACTACACTTTTCCCTCTTCTGGTACCAATCCCGCTCCACTAAAAGAGTCAGTGTAGGCTTGGCCCACTGCAGGGTGAGAGCAGAGTTGGAGGCCCCATTCCTTCTGTTGTCGCCTTGTTGATCGCATTGGTGATCCCCTTCCAAGACAAAACAAAAGGTTCTTCCCACACTACAGGATCTTGACCAAGGGACGGGCACAAGGGATGCCTTAGAGACTGTGGCTTCCTGGAGGAAGCCTCACTGTGGAAGTCATCTTGGTGGCACAGTATTTATGCCAGCGGCTGGAGACAACGCTTCCATTTTGAAGGCAGGGTGAGCAGACCAGGGGCTACCAGCTTTGTATTCTCAGAGGAAATCTGAGACGTTGGCCAAGCAGATGGTCTGACTCTCCTTTACCTCTAAACTGCTGGCTTTGCACAGCAGCTCATTCTCTGGGGCCACGATGTGTGTGTGTGTGTGTGTGTGTGTGTGTGTGTGTGTGTGTTGGGGGGTAGTTAAGAGAGATTTCTGACTAACACATCACACCAGTAGACAGAATCTGCAGGTCACTCCAGTGCTACCCCACTCCTTCCTTCCACAAATATTTACGGAGAGCCTGCAGACTGTTTTCTGTGACAGCACCCTGGATCCTCAGGCAGCTTCCTGAAGAGGAGGGAATCCTGGAGGCAGGAGGTGAGACAGCAGTTCCGCTCACCTCAGCCTCCAGCTGCCCTTGGCCTTTCCAGTGCTAAAAACCTCTCTCAACCAATGCCACACCCGGGCGTGGGAAGGAGGGTGAAAAGAAGTGGAGAGGGTGGGGTCATTTCTTATGCCCACATAAGCTCTCCTTTGCACCTTAGAAGAATTGAGGGGGCTACGTACTCAGAGGACCAGAGGACAAGGGTAAAATGTACTAAGGAGGGCTCTTAATTTTGGACAATGGGGGCTTGCCTTCCCCAGTGTTGGGTTGGCTTTTCTCATGGAAGCCTCTACCCTCAGCTGTGGTGGGGCTTCGAGCAGTGACTGACACGGGTGACCCTGCCTAGGAGGGATTAGCAGTAAATGACGTCCCCGGCATTTCAGGCCTGTAATGACAGCCTTGTCATTAAATGGGGGAGGGGCAGAGGGATTTACGTTTCTGCATTTGCTTTTTATTTCAGTCCAGTGGATAACTGTACTTGTATTTAATATTTCCATTATATTTTACAAATGTAAAGGAATTACCTTGTGTGGGTACATTATAAAAGTATACCCCTGAAGAGGTACCCGGCATGCGCGTCTCTACTTGACTTAAATGGCTCTATCCCAGAGGACAGAGGGCCACATTTTACTCCCACCTCTGCAAGTCTGCACCAGAGACAGTCCCACTGATGCCCACGAGCAAGATTTATTTGATCTACATAAAGGTTGGTAGAATGGAGGAAGATGGTGTTTGGGCGCATAACTCAGTCATCCTGACCAGGGGAGACGCCTATTCTTAATGCATAGCACTGGCAAGGTCCTTAGCCTAAGAGCTTAGGCTGTGTCTTCATTTCTGGAAGGCTTGCAGATTCCCTCAACGAAACTCAACTGGTGGTCGCTCCTTGTCCTTAGAACCCCTCAGATGACAAAAGGGAATTCATATTAACCCCAGGTAACCTACAAGTCCTCACACCTGCGGGGATTCCTGGTGGTGTAACTGTCTTACACCATCAAGCGGGTCCCTAGAATGGCAGTAGCCACCCAGCCTTCCAATGACCACACCTATTCCCAGGAGTGTTTCTTTATTCAGGGTCCCTGGCAGCGTCTTAATTTAAGAGAGCTTCCTGTACCTCCATGCCCTGCCCTAGCTGGCTCTCAGATCCCCAGGGCCACTCACATGGTGACAGTGGTGGTGGGGGTCAGGAAAGTTGTACTCCACCTGCTCTAAGATATTGACTTGGGTGACAGAAACCTAGGTTTCCCTCCGTAAAAGAAAGTTGGCTACAGGCCTCCTGAGGCCTGTGGGAGGCAGCTGGGGGAAGCCAAGTGAGTGAGTCCGAAACCCCAGGATGGCGGAAAAACAACAGGCCTCAGGCCTAGGATCCAGTTGACCGCAGGACCCGAGACTTCTTTCTCCAAGTGTCTACCTGGGAGAGGCCCAGACCCAGGATACTGGCATTGGAGGTTTGGATCTGGATGAGCGATGGCAGGAGAGTGCCGGGAAAGCAAGTTTGCTGCGGGGGTTGAAGGGGGATGGGTGAAGGGGCTCCGACTTCGGGTGAGGGCGGGTGGAGCCGAGGAAGAAAGCGTCGGCCAGGCCAGGCGGCCAGGCCAGGCGGAGGAGCGCCGGAGCCGGCGGTATCCAAGCGAGTGGGAAAACTGGAGCAGCGGAGCCGCGGCAGGTCAGGCTACCCTACCGCCCACCCAGCCATCTCTAAGCCTCAACCCACGCAAGGCTAGGTGCTGGGAAATAAGGCTGGGTTGAAGCGGGGACGCATCCGACTGCCTGCGTGGCCCAGCCTTCCTCAGCAGCTGCCCACTCGGGTCCCTCCCAATCCTGTCCCTACAGCGCGCGCGTGACTTTCTCCGCCCTTGCTCCGGGGACCCCGGCGCGGAGGCCCTGGCTCTCGGTGTCGGGCTTCTCCAACTGATTCGTGTCCTTACTACACCAACCAGCCCGGATGGGCCTAGAGAGAGAGAAAGAGAGAGAGAGAGAGAGAGAGAGAGAGAGAGAGAGAGAGCACCGGTCCAGCAGGACGAAACAAGGTCCAGCCCCCTGCTTTGTCCCCCGCGTTCAGCTCAGTGTCCCGCACACAATAGGCACTCGGAGTATTTACAGGATGAACTACCAAATGAATGAACCACTGTATGATCTGAGAGATGGACGTTGTAGGGATGTCGGAGGCCCCAGGAAAGGCAGCTTGGTGGCCCAGGGAATCAGAGCTGCGGCTGTCCCCTTACCTCGTACCAGGATGCGGCGGCAGTGGTCTGTCTCACCGAGCGCCTGCTGTCCGTCGCTGTCCCCTCCGCTCTCCCTGGAGCCCGCAGGGCTGGAGGCGGAGGTCCCAGCAATCTCCCTCGGACTCGCGCTACCTGTGTCAGCACGCAAATCTTCCGCTCCGCGGTGCTCTCCGTGACGCCCGCTGCGGCCACCAGGCTCCTCCCGGCGCTTGGGGCCGCGGTCCCGCTCCGCGCCCCCATCGCCCATGCCCGCCGCCACTGCTGCTTGGGCCACAGCAGCCGCTAGTCCTAGCTCAGGGTAGCAGGTCCCTCCCTGCCCCTCCCCACCCCTTCCTCCATCTGCCCCGCCCCCTACAGGCCCCGCCCCCGTCGGCGATTGGGCGCGAGCTGGGGTTCCAGGACTCTGGGTGGATCCAGTAGGCGCAGCGCAACGGGAGTTCGTTCAGGGGGAGGAAAAAAGGAGGAGGGAGTGAGGGGAAGAGAGACAAGGGGAGGGAAAGAGGAGAAGGAGGAGGGATAGGAGGAAAAGAGATATGTGGAGAAGGGGGAGGGGATGGTGTCTTCGCGCCTCCTCGCGTGGGGCGGTGTTTAGAGCCTGGCAATGGGAGACTGGACAGCCCCGTGGTACAGAAGACCGCCCCACACCCTCTCATAAACTTTATTACTCCCTACCCATTGGTCCCTCTCGCCCTCTTCCCTCTGTTCCCTATATCTCCAGGGAAATGCACCTAGCTTTCAGTCTGGCTCCGCTTGATGGAAAACTCAGAGCTCGAGGAGGCGACCCTGACTCGACCCGGCAGAAAAGAGGAGGTTTGCTGGGCTCCGGAACTTGGTGCGGTGGGGGCGACGGTAGAGAGTGGGGTGTAGGTCTGGGGTTCAGGGCACGCGTCCCCCAACCAAGGCACTCACACTCAGGCACACAGAACAGCCACTTATTGTGGGGATCCCGCGAGTTTCGCCAGACAAGCCCGGGAGGCGGATGCTGTCCCCAGCCAGGGTGAGGTGCGGAGCTGGACCGGCAGACCGCCAGGTTGTACTGCCAAGAGCAAACGCTGGGCTCTCCCGCAGCTCTGAGGTTGTCACTCCTGGGACTGACACCTAGAGAATGAGACTGAGCACGGGCTTTTTTTTTTTCTCGCGCTTCTGTCCTGGAGCAGCCCCTTGTTCAGTGCCTGCTCCAGACGGATCTCTGGACAGGAGCCTGTGTCCTCTTGGCTACACGTTCTGCAGAGTCCCGCTTCTGTTTAGACAGTGTCAGGAAGTGTGGGGAACAGTCTCATTGTATTTGACTCAGCTTTAAAAAGAGGTTTGGGGGAAAGATTGAGAAGGATGGTGTGTGTAACCGAGGGTCTATGGCTCCTTTAAAGGCCAGTATCCCGATCCTTCAGACTCTTCTTCCTTTCTTCCACTTGCAGATTTGGAATAAACTAGGTACTAGGGGTGAGCCAAATGCTTGGTGTGAGTCCAAGCCAAAGTACTTCAGGAGATCCCAAGATCTGGTAGCGGGTGTCTGTGACCACCAAGGGTAGGCTTGTGGGGTCTCTGTCTCTGAGGTTGAACAGGTGTTGGGTGTGGGGAGTCAGTCAGTGCCTTGGTCTGTGGTGTGTGTGTGTGTGTGTGTGTGTGTGTGTGTGAAAACGGTTGGAGATTTTGGGAGAGGTGGTAGATGTGACTTGGCGATTCTCACTGATTCTTGTAGTGCTGGAAAAGGAAAGAACAGCGGTAAGAGAGGATGCCTGCTGGGCCCTATTCGCAAAGAAAGGAGCGGGGGTGGGGGTGGGGTATGGCTTCCATGGTGTGTAATTGGCCGGCAGAGGGGACAGTGTGGACTGTCAGTGCCTGCTGGTTGTATGGAAGAGAGAAGAGGGAGGGAAGGAAGGAGAGAATGAGGACAGGATGGGAGAGAAGAAAAGAGGGAGCTGAGAAAGCACCAGCACTTTGCATAGTTAAGGAAACCAGAGAACTGGAACCCATCTGAGACCTAGGCAAAGTGGCCAGCCTTGTACTGGTCCCCTCCTAGCCTGCCCTCTGGAGGGCAGTAGGACTTCTCAGCAGCCCCCACAGCCCCCTCCCCCATTGACCACCTTACCTGAGCCATCTGCATTTATCTCATCTCTGGCTTTCTCAAAGTATGCCCTACATCTAGTATAGAAAAACAGAAGCGGAAGAAACTAGTGGAAGCTAGACCTCATACCCTCCACCCAAGCAGCCTCCCATGCCACCTACAAAGCTGTGTTTGTGCCGACAAAAGCAGAGTTGCGTCTTTTCACAATGTTTTCTCTGGTTGGTTTTTCCAATCAGGGTTTCTCTGTGTAGCCCTGGCTGTCCTGGAGCTCACTCTATAGACCAGGCTGGCCTCAAACTCAGAGATCTGTCTCTGCCGCCTAAGTTCTGGGAATAAAGGTATGTGCCACCACCAGCTTCTTTTCATGATGTTAAATCTTCACTTCACTGGTGGAGGAGGTCAATCAAGTCTTTTTCCAGGAGCCTTTTCTGGGCTCTGGTCCCCAAGTGAGCTGAACCATCCTTCCTGGAGAGGCTGATGGTTTTGGAGAGTGCTTTGGAACTAGAGTCTGGAAGTTCGGACTCTTCTGGGTCTCCAGGTGACCTGGAAGCTCTCAGGTGATCCGGTTCCTTGGTGCCACTGGTCTCTGGCCAGTCTTTGCACTTAGGGAGACTGTGTTCTTTAG
Organism: Mus musculus; assembly: GCF_000001635.26. Classification (NCBI taxonomy): domain Eukaryota; kingdom Metazoa; phylum Chordata; class Mammalia; order Rodentia; family Muridae; genus Mus; species Mus musculus. The sequence goes on along the minus strand of NC_000072.6, from coordinate 83,708,853 downwards.
TGCTGTCCTTGCTAAGGAGGTCTGGGTGCTACTATGTTGTTATTTGGCCAGTGAGTGCCACAGTCATGGTGGGTGGGTGGGGGTGTTGCCTTTGTCTGAAGGTCTGAGTGTGCCCTGGGAAGGGAGGCAGGAGTTTTATTCCTACTGTGTTCTTCCTGCTGCCTCACATCCCAACCTGACCATAAGCCTAGAGAACCTCTCTTCCAACCTCATCCATCTCCTCTTCCTCATTCTCCATCCCTCCCTTCCTCTTTAGGGTCTCAACTAGCACAGCCTGGCCTCAAACCCACAGCTCTGTAGGCTGTGATCAACTTCTGATTCTTGTGCCTCCACCCCTAGGATGCTGGAGTTATAGGTGTATGTCATCACCTTTTAAAATGAAGGCTTTACGCAGGGCTGGGGATCAAACCCAGTTTCTTACATGCCAGGCAGGCACTCTACTGAGTGCAGCCTTTCCTCTGAAATGTATCGAAGAGCCAGAGAAATTACAACACAAAGGTGGTGGAGCAGAAGGACTGGAGGACACGATGACAGCAGACCTGGAACCAGCTCAGTCTAGTTTTTGCTTGCTGCTTCCCTCTTGCTGGGGTGTGTGTTGGAGGGGGGATTGCTCAATACTTCATCCTCCAAGAGTCTGTGTTGAGCTTAGCCTCTTGCGCATCTGGGCTCTTTCCTGGTTTGGGAGTCCTCTCAAATATCTCCAGGGAGGTCCTGGGGAGCATATTTGTGTTGTCCCCAGAGAATCCAGTGCTTATATTTGTCACCACGTAGAATTCTACCATTGCTAAAGGGAGTTTGGAGTTTGGGGTAAGCAGGGCAAACTGAGTATAGACCTAGTCCTGGCTCAGAGATGAAGCAGACCTCACCGAAAGGGTCTACCCCTCACTTCCTTTCCCAGCCTCTCATCTGGGAGCCAGACCTCTGCACATGCATGCTACAGGAGGGCCCCTCCCCTGCCTATCCCATTCCCAGAGGGAGCTGATGGTTTCTGAGCACAGTAACCATGCTGGATGAGAAGGGGGAAGGTGGGAGGGGATTGAGTTCTCTGAAATGTCCTTGTGGGTACAGAGAGGTGCCAGGCTCCTTATGTTCTGATGCCTCACCTCCTCCTGGGTTAGCCCCTTCAGGTTCACAGAGATATTTAAAAATAGTTAAACATCCCAGTATTTGTCATGCGTAGAGACATACACTTTTCTTTAAAATATTTAATTTTATGTGTGAGTGTCTTGCATGCACTTATGTCTGTGCGCCATGTGTGAGCCTCGTGCTGGCAGAGGTCAGGAGGGTTGGATTCATTAGAGCTGAAGTGGTTACTACAGTTATAAACCACTAAGATCATAAACCACTAAGTAAGTGATGGAAATTGGACCCAGGTCCTCTAAAAGAGCAGAAAGTGATCTTACCCACTGAGCCATTTCCTCCAGCCCCTATGGACACATTTTAAGCAACAGGAGATGATGGTGAGGATGTGTCTGTGACCAGCCCTTGTGCTGTAGCACAATGGGAGCAGGTGCAGAACTGGAAAGGTCACTGTTGAGGCTGGAGCAGGAACTGAAGCAGACTAGGGCTAACTGATTCCAGCTGGGGATACCAACTATTCCAGCCACTGTTCTGTGGGCCTTGGTCCACAAGGGTCCTCAGTTGGCAGAAGTGCTCTAGGCAGGATCCCCACTTCCCAACACTCTAGGTTCCATAGGTATGGCTCTGGCCTGTCTAAGTGTCTCTTGTGGGTCTCCAGGCTGTTCCTTCAGCTCATGAAGGAAATCTAGTTCTGTCAGAGTTCAAGAGTGAGCCAATACCTGCTGCCCATGTGCCAGCCCTGTAGCAAGGAGCTGACAACTTTACAGAGCTGTTGAGTTCCTGCCTCTAGCCAGAAGTCTGCCCAGGGCTGGCTGTGGTGTGACAGTGGTGCTTATATTGGCATATAACTCAAATATCACACAGCTCTCCTATTTATGGTGTACAGTTCTATAGATTTCAGTGTATCACAGTTAAGTGCAACCATCACCACCACAAATATTAAAGCATTTTCATAGGCTAAGGATGCTGTCTGAATAGAGTGTTTGTGTAGCAAACAGAAAGGCTCAGGTTTAATTCCCAGACCATGGGGACCAGTTGTGCTGGGCATGACTGTTATCCCAATTCCTGGGAGATGGGGGTGACAAGATCAGAAACTCAAAGCCATCCTTGGCTTCATAGCAAGTCTAAGGTCAGCCTGAGCTACAAGGGACCTTGGAGGGAAACTCACCTTTCAAGCTCCCCCCACTTCCCTCTCAGTCCTGAACCACTATTGTCTTCCTGTGACTATGGATTTGCCTGTATGGGGTGTCTCATATGAGTGGAATCTTACAGTGTGTGCACTAATGGCTGGCCTCTTTTTCTCAATGTGCTTCAAGGTTCTTTTGTGTATAGTATATACCAACACTCCACTCCTTCCTATGCCAACTAGCATCCACTGTGCGACAGAGGCACTTCTGCCTGTTTACACTGTATTCAAATGTTCTTAGGTGAGAACATTTGGGCTCCTGATTCTGGCTGTCCAGCCAGCAGCTCAGCTAGAAGAGGAGCTTTTTAAGGAGCAGTCAGAGGGGAGAGGCTCAGGGAAGCATCCTGGTCACTGGGTGGCTGTTTGTACCCCTTCAGTCACCTTCTGGAACCATCTTTTCCAATTCTGCCCGATGAGGATGGATCATGGAGCTGCTGGGCTCCTGGGGATGATGATGCTGGAGAAGTGACTCAGAGCTGTGGGTCTTGACTAATCTTTTATGTCACCAACTAGATACTAATGGGTTGCTTAGCTTCTGTGTTACGGTGTCCCCCCCCCCCCCCCACCTATCTAATGGGAATGTTAGTTCCAACTCCTGGAATTGTTATAACAGTTAATTAATTTGTTCAGACCATTGGCTCCCATGTCTGGTGCCAAGGAGGAAAAACAGAGGCTTGTATTATTTAGCTGTAAAGTCAAGCATACACCATAGCTCCTTGTGGTCCCTCTTCTTCCTCCAGAGGAGGTTTTGGTAGCCAGGGAGGACAGGGAATGGCTTCACCTGTGACCTCAGCTGTCCCTGTGTCTGTCCAAGGTAGAGGTGCAGAAAGAGCTCAGTTGGCCACCAGGGCTCCAGGACAGCACAGCGGCCAGCATGGTTGAAGCTTTTGTTTCTCTCAAGAGCCATTAGCTGAGAAGTCCAACCTAGAACCCCGATCTTCGGCATCCAACTTGGACACCTGGCACAACTATAACCCATCTTTCCTTGTTTGTAGTTCTAGTCCAGTGTCCACATGGAAGTTAGATTTGAGCGATTTCCAAACCTGAGCCACCCCACCTGTCCACCAATCCTGTAGCCTTTTCCAGCCCCAGAGGCAGCTAGGCATCACCCTTCTGTTTGGGAGAAGCAGGGAGAGAAGGTGCTGGCAGAGCTTCCCCCCCCCCCCCCAGCAAGTAACAGCTCCAAGGCTGGAATTTTCAGGTGCTTCTCGGAGCCCAGGATAAACTACCCATACTATTCCCCTGTCTACCTTTGGGGAGAAGCCAGTGTCCTTCTGTGCCTTTAAATTTGCGGACTGGGGGCTGGTGAGATGGCTCAGTGGGTAAGAGCACCTGACTGCTCTTCCAAAGGTCCGGAGTTCAAATCCCAGCAACCACATGGTGGCTCACAACCATCCGTAACGAAATCTGACTCCCTCTTCTGGAGTATCTGAAGACAGCTACAGTGTACTTACATATAATGAATAAATAAATCTTTAAAAAAAAAATAAAAAAAAAATAAAAATAAAAAAAAAATAAATTTGCGGACTGACTGAATCCAGCGCACCAGCATCTTAAAAATGGTTGGTTCCAGTGGGACAGACACATCGCAGAGACATTTATTTATCAGGAATAACAGATTAAATTTCCCCTCTTGCCACCCTGCTTCCACGTGAAGGATGAGCCATCAACCACCCTCTTCCATGTTCCCAGCACTGAGGATCTGGAAGTCCTGTTGCTTGGAGGAGAACCTGAGGCCTCTTTGCTCCCTGGGGGTGGGAGGTGGCTGGGGAAATTTTGGAGACTCCTAGCTTTGGGTGAGCTCCCCTCTGCATCCTGTCTCATTGGAGACTGAACACAGGATCCTTTGTGTGAGCTACACGCTCACTCTGGGAAGTGACTTCCAATAGGTGGAGTTGAAGAACAGTGTGTGGCTGCCTTTGCTGGTGCCTTGCTGAGCCTCCTGGGAATGCCTGAAGACCCCAGCCATCAGCTGAGCCCCTCACTGCAGTTGCAGCTGAAGGAGCCTATTCTATGATGCCCCTAAGGACTTTCCCAGTTCTCTGGAAATAGCTGCATGCTCCAGAAAAACCTTCATCTATCGGATGGACATGTGTCTCTAGAGATCTACTGACAGCTTTGCACTGGACAGCTAAATGCATTGTGTGATGCAGAGCCAAGGCTGGAGATCTCAGAGGTCCTGGTTGGGTGGGGCCACCAGGTGGTTCACAGATGTGGGCCAGGCAAGCCTAGGGTCTAAACTCTGATATCTAGTTTAGTAGTTTGAGAAGACAGGACACATTTACACAGCTGATCTCTGAAAACCAGAAAGAAAGCTTTCTCGCCTAAGCTCTGTTCAGCTATGAAACAAATCTAACAACTTCCAGCAAACCTGCAGACCCACACTTTGGGGCAGGTATGCAGGTGCGATCTAATTTCACCAACTTTAATAACCAGTTTTTATTTTTACAGAGAAAAACATACATCTAGGAAAATACAAGATATGAAGAATTATATGAGGGCAAATTAGGAGTCCCTCCAGACTCAGGCTCCATCACTAGGATCCCCGTGTTCTTGTGTCATTTCAGACGGAAAACTCCCTCCCTAGAATCTGGAATGAACTCCTTGTGTCTGCGGTTCTTCCAGCCTCTCTGGCTTTGGCAGGACACTAGATTCTGGCTTACCCTTCCCCGGCTCTCGGCTCTCGTCCCTGGCCAGCCACTGTGACCACTGCTTTGCCAGACCACCAGTGTGTCAGATTCGTTTCCGTTCCGGAAGATTGGTATTTGTATGGTTATTGTTTTGAAAAAAAGAAAACGAATTAAATTAAGGGGAACCAAGGAGAGGGATATTTGTAGCTGAGGCCATTGCTTCAGTGTGGAGCCCTGGTTGTGCCCTTCAGAGCCTCGGGCCGAGAGGGAGTGTGGGGGCTGTGGGGCCCCCGGGAATTAGCGCGTGGAGTGAACGTCGGGGCAAGAGTTGGGGTGGATTAGCGGGTTCAAAAGCAGGTCAGGGGGAGCTAAGCGTGGCGACCAAGTCCGTGCTAGGTCAAGGTCCCTGGCAAAGGCTGGCTCGAGCGATCTGCAGGAAGCCGTACCAGTCTGCAGCTGCCCAGCCAGGGACCAGAGAAATGCAACAGGAACCCATGCTTGTCTGCAATAATTTACAGGACCCCGTTCGAGCTCCCTGGTTGAGGTGTGCTCACCTTGAAAGACAGGGTTTCTCTTTTACATTTTAACCTTTTCTTTCTTTTCTTCTTTATGTTTGAGACAGGACCTCACTCCGTAGCCCAGGTTGGCCTCCAGCTCAGGGCCATCCTCCTGTGGAACCCCTGAGATCACAGGCGTGTCTCACCAAGTCCCACCTCTTTGTTTTTATACTCCCTCCTTTCTGACCAGATAAATACATCGACCCACGCAGGTAGAATTTTCTTCTCAAGAGTCTCTTTCTCCTCCTGACATCGGGGGCCATGTGAGTCAAATGGGGGTTGGGGATTTCTGAGACACAATAAAAGAATCGCATCCTCCTCTTCCCGCTCGAGTACCTGCGATAGGGAGGGAGAGCTGGGAGTAGCTGAGTCGCTCTTTCCTTTGCGAAAGGGAGAGAGGTGACTCTGAGCCCCGAACGTTTGTAGGGCCCTGGATAGTCTTCCCTTTTCTCCAAAAGACTCGTGAGTTTTAACAGGGAACAAACTTGGAGACGCGGTGGATTTCGAAATCCCGGTCTTGTTGGTGGCCTAAGAACAATTTACAAAGCAGCCGGGGTGGGGATGAATCCTCGAGGTCTACCGAGGGTGGTGGCCCCTCCCGAGTCGCTTGGGACCTGGCGTGGGGCTTCTTTTCCTCCCGCGCTGTGCAGGCCCAGGGAGTGGGGTACGCGGATGGACTTGGTTTTGTTGAAATCCGGTGAATCTGGACTCGGGTCGGGCTAGCTTCACGGAGTAAGCCTATCCGATCCCTGCAGGGGAGAAGTTTCCTACTTCCAGCTCTGGGGAAAGTACGGAAGGTGGCAAGGAGCTGTGGAAAGCGGAGGTGGCTTGGGAGAGGCCTGGGCTGTGGAGTCCCCGGGCGGCTCCCGCGACTTCTCTGGAATGCTTCCGAGCTGCAGGCCCTGGATGCTGGCGTGCAGGGTGTAGAGCGGCAGACCCGGATGGACCGGCTGGTGCGGTGCTCGGGTCCGAGTGGAGTAGGTAGAAGCTTGGCTTCGAGACACAATGCAAATAAGCTGCTCGGTTCCCAGTCCCACGGAGCCTGACATCTTTCCACTGGAAAAACGCCCGGAGCTGAAGGCACTGTCTCTCCTTCTTTAGGCGGGCGTTCTCGCTTCGCGGCTTGCAACCGGCCTCACAGTTCAGGCTTCAGCGGCAGAAATAATGGGACTGACGGCAAGAAAGTATCCCAACGCTTTCCCGCTCTTCTGGAGCTGCCTCCACCCCATCCCCACCGCCGCATCCTTCTTTTTGAATAAATTTACCTTGAAAGTACAGTTTTGTATGTAGCCTTTTCTGTTCTCTCTCTCTCTCTCTCTCTCTCTCTCTCTCTCTCTCTCTCTCTCTCTCTCTCTCTTTCTCTCTCCCTCCCTCCCTCCCTCCCTCCCTCCCTCCCTCCCTCCCCCCTCCCTCCCTCCCTCCCTCCCTCCCTCCCTCCCTCCCTCTCTCTCTCTCTCTCTCTCTCTCTCTCTCTCTTTCTTTCTTTCTTTCTTTCTTTCTTTCTTTCTTTTTTTGACAGGGTTTCTCTGTATAGCCCTGGCTGTCCTGGAACTCACTCTGTAGACCAGGCTGGCCTCAGAAGTTCGCCTGCCTCTGCCTCCCAAGTGCTGCGATTAAAGGCCTGTGCCACCACTGCTCTCTTTCTTTCTTTTAATACAAACTAGTGTACTAGTTTTTTTAAGGATTCGTTCTCTCTCTCTCTCTCTCTCTCTCTCTCTCTCTCTCTTTCTCTCTCTCTGTGTGTGTGTGTGGTGGGCGACAGAAGAGGGTGTCGGATCCCCTATAGCTGAAACCAGAGTAGATCTCTTAACCTCTGAGCCATCCCTCTAGTGCCCTTAACTAGAATTTTAAAATTTACATCTGTTTATTATGTGTGTACATTTATGCGCATCCGCAAGCCAGGAGTCAGAGGACAACTTTTGGGAATGGGCTCTGTTCAACCCAGTAGGTTCTGGGAATGGATCAAATCATTAGCTTGGTGCTAGGCGTCTTTACCCGCGGAGTCATTTCTCTGTCCCTTCTTTGTTTTTTCAATTGACCTTGCAGTTGAAATAGCTCACAACTAAAGCCATCCTGTCTGCAGCCTTCTCCACCCAGAGCAGAGCCTTTGGATATTTATTTTACAGGCTCAACAGCACAGAGATATCTCCACTGTGGAGAAACTATCACCGACCTACTTTCTAAAGGGGACGGTGAGGCATTTACTTCGGAATTTGTTCGGCAAGAGTCGGGATCTCAGATACCAACACTGCGTCCTCATTCTAAGACTTCTTCTGAACTCGAACCTATGCCGGGCGTCCCTGAACAGAGCACAGGTGGAGAGCCTTCTAGGGAGAAGGAAGAGAGGTCACCAAAGCTTGTGGTGAGCTCCCTCCCCCATCTCCGAGGACCGCTGTTGCTCAGATAAAGCTCAGAGAGGTATTTGAAAAGGAGAAACCCCAGAGCCAGAGCCAGCCGACCTAGGGGTCGCGGCTGGCAAAGACTCTTGGCTCTGGGATTGCAAAGGGACACTTTCTAGTAGTGGGTTCATTTCAGAGAGCGGGTGGAAAAGCCACGGAAGGCCACGCCCTGGCTATCCTGGTTAAGGGACTAGGAAATAGATCTCATCCTGTGTTTGTAGGACTTGAGAAGGTTAGAGTATCATTAGATTAAGTAATTGTTGTGGTTTGGGTCTTGTTAAAAGATATATATATATATATATATATATATATATATATATATATATATAGAGAGAGAGAGAGAGAGAGAGAGAGAGTGAGTCTGGAGTTCAGGCTGGTCTGGAACCCTTGATCCTCTAGCCTCTACCATCCAATGCTGGGGTGACAGGTGTGCACCCCTCTACAGGGCACAGTGTAAAACAATTTACTAAGTTTGAATTTTGTCATAACAAGAATATCTATGTGTCTTAAGACTAACTTTAAAAAATAACTAAAATTAAATTAAAAAATTTAAGATTGGCTTAAAAAAATCAGGACTCAGCAGAACCTCCTAGTATTACTAAAGAGAAGTGTGTAGGAGTCTCTCTCATAAACACATCTCAGGAGATGGAGATGTATGACTCCAGTAACAATAAGCTATTCCGTTTTTTTACAACAAGGCTTCCTACTGCCCCAGAGAGCTGGGGGCATCTTAGCTCTCCCGGGCTAGGTGGAACCATCTGTCCTTTGGCTTTTGGCAGCAGGAGAATCAGAAGGTCAAGGGCACCATTGGCCATAGTTTGAATTCGAGGCCACTCTGGGTTATAAAGAAAACAAAAGTTTCAAATCTATGGAAAAGTTACCAGAAGAGTAGAAAGGCCCCAGCACAGAGGTTTATCTCTTTCTTCCCCATGAGTGTGTAGTTAGTGTTGTTGGAGTTAGAAAACTACAGATGTAATGCCCTTCCTCTTCCGTACTGCAGTGTGGCCTCTCCCGTGGGAAGACTTTGCTCATCTCAGTGTTCAGGACAGGGAAGGGTGGACTTAGCAGGCTCCCTCACTCACAGTCCATCAGCTAGCCCAGTGATATCCTTTCTACTCATATTTTTTTTCCTGGCCCATATTTTAATCCAGTATTATCCCTTGCATTCTGTTTTAAAATCCTTTTAGTCTTTCTTAGCTAGAAACAGTTCGTTTACTTCTTTGTCGTTGCAACATAATTTTGAAGGACACATCCAGTCTTTACACACATTTTAGTTTTCTAACTGATTGCTTTTTGAGACAGGATCTCACTACATAGCTCAGAGCATCCTGAGAATTCATAATTTTCCTGCCTCAGAGACCTCCTATTTTAGTTTTGGGTAACCTGGAACAACAAAAAAAAAAGCTGTACAAAGAACCCTTGTCCTGACCTATTTGTGCATAAGTTGCTGTCACAATGCTTACTCCACATCCTAACAAACAAAGACATTCTCTTGGGGTCACAATGCAGTCACTAAAATAAAACAAACAAACAAACAAACAAAAACCCAAAACAACAACAACAACAACAAAAACCCTGCACTGTCCCAGAGTCCCCAGCTCTGCAAAGCATCACAGTCACCAGTGTCCCGGAAGTGTTTCTCATGTGTTCTTAGTTTTTGTATCTGGTCGCTGTTTCTCTCTGGTCGGTTTGGAGAAGTTTAAGGACAGTCTTTGCCAGATCTTCATGGCAAATGAACCCTCAGTGTGGATTTGCCTCCTGAGTCCTTGTGATCAAACTCAGACTGTGCACCTGCGGTGAGAACCCCTGTGCACCCACCTGTTCTCACCAGGTCCTCTCAGGTGGGATGTGATTTGCCCATCGATGGAGAAGCTACCAGGCCATTGGAGAGGGAGATGGGATTTTGCTGAAGGTGATGGTGGTTAGTTTTTTGTTTTGATTAGATATTTTCTTTATTTACATTTCAAATGTTTTCCCCTTCGGAAACCCCCTATTCCATCCCCCTCCCCCTGCCTCTATGAGGGTGTTCCCCCACCCACCCACATTCCCCCACACTGGGGCTTCAAACAACCTCAGGCCCCAGGACCTCTCTCCTTCCACTGATGTCCAACAAGGCCATCCTCTGCCACATATGTGACCAATGCCTTGGGATGCTCCTTGTGTATTCTTTTGTTGATGGTCCAGTCCCCTGGAGCTGGGGGGTAGGGGTGGTCTGGCCGGTTGACATTGTTGCTCCCTCCATGGGGCTACGCCTCTCAGCTCCTTCAGTCCCTTCTCCAACTCCTCCATCTGGGACTCCAGAGCTCAGTCCAATGGTTGGCTGCAAGTATCCACCTCTGTATTTGTCAGGTTCTGGCAGAACCTCTCAGGAGACAGCTATATCAGGCGTCCATCAGCAAGCACTTCCCAGCATCCACCATAAACATCTGGGTTTAGTGTCTGCACGTGGGATGGATTCCCAGGTGGGGCAGTCTCTGGATGGCCTTTCCTTCAGTCTCTGCTCCAAACTGTCTCCATATTTCCTCCTGTGAGTATTTTGTCCACCCTTCTAAAAAGCACTAAAGCATCCACATTTTGGTCTTCCTTCTTCTTAGGCCTTATATGGTCTGTGGATTGAATCTTGGTTATTCCAAACTTTTGGGCTAATATTCACTCATCAGTGAGTACATAACCGTGTTTGTTCCTTTGTGACCGAGTCGCCTCCCTCGATGGTGGTTAGATGGTGGTTAGTTTTAATTGTCAACTTGACCCAGCCTAGAATCACCTGAGAGGAGATTAGAGATGTAAATCAGGCTGGGCAGGCAGCTTGTTAGTAGGGGATTGTCTTGCTTATGTTAATTGATGTGGGAAGGCCCACCTAAATCTGGGCGGTGCCCTTCCTTGAGCTTAGGTCTGGCAGTGTACAAGGGCAGAGAAAGTGAGCTGAGCAGACTGCACGTGTTTCTCTCTGCTCTTCACATTGGATGTGAGGTGGCCGGCTCCTTCCAGTACCATCGTGACTTCTCCACAGGATGACCTGTGACCTGGCCTTGTGAGCTGAATACCCCCATGTCCCCCTAAGCTGCTTTTCCTTGGGGTGGGTCATCACAGCAATAGAGAGAAGGTGGGAGAAACAGGCTTTCTCCTAAAATGCTTCTTGCTTTGTAATGAACTAGCGATTTACGGGGGTGCGGTGGGGTGGGGGGGTGTTGAGATTTTGATCAGGTCAATTCCTGTGTGCTAAATGTGTGACTTGTTACTACCACTATTACTTTAATTCACCCCAGTGTTGGAATCCCATAAGGTCGTGTCTTTGTCCTTCTTTTGGTGACAGTTTTATTGAGGTCTGAGTTATTTGTCATACAGTTGCTAGAGTAAAGGGCACCCCGTTCAGTGGATTTCAGCAAACTCTCAGAATCACAAAGCCATCCTTTTAGAATATTACCATCACCAAGAAAAGAAACCCCAGGGGCCAGGCTGTGGTGCCTGGGAAACGCTAGCCTAGCATGTGTGTGAGGCACCAGAAGAAAAATACAGAAAACAACTCCTGCTCCTTTCCACCCCATGGCTAGCAGAGCCACACTTCCCATGAGGTTTCCTGTGCTACCGATGCAGCCAGGTCTTTTCCCCAAGGAGTTCTGGCCCTCTAATGTAGCAAGATTTACAAGGCAGAGTCTCGGATCTGGTTTTGCCCATACTACTGGGCTACTGGGGTGCAGGTGCGAGTCCTCCCAGAGGGCAAAGCTTGTCCACACACTCAGATTCATTTACTGAGATCCATAAATTTCCATCTAACCAAAGGGCCTGTTAGAGTTTCCTCTTCCTTCCCTTCACCTCCCCCCCCACCCCCCAACTCCTTCTCACTGTGTCTCTGACTGGCCTGGAACTCACTATGTATATCCACCGGCCTCTGGCTGAGTGCTGAGATTAAAAGCTCTCTCTCTTTCTCGACAGGTTTCCATGTCGCTCAGGCTGGCCCCCATACTATATAGCTTTAAAATGCTGACCCTCCAGTTTCCACCTCCTAAGTGCTAGGATTACAGGTATGAGTCACCACATCCAGTTTATAGAGTGCTAGGAATCGCAGGCTTTCTGCAGGATCTGAAAGCACTCTACCCACTGCGACCTGCCCCGCCCCTTCTTACTGTTTCCCCCTTTCTGTTTAACCACTCTCTTATCTGGTGCTGAGAAATCGGTTCCTCTCCTCTATTGCGTTCTCCTTACTGCCCCATTCCTCCCTAGAGACCTTTGGAAATAGGGCTTAGACATCCACTCCAGACACTGTGCCAATGACTCTACAATAGGTTGCTGTGGTGCCCTTCCTGGTGGGGAACCTGGCCTGGTTTGTTCCCACCCACTGGCTTTTGAAGAGACTTTTCAGAAGGGAAATGTTTTAAAGATCACACCCTCTCCCCCTCACCCCCACTGCAGATTAACTAACTCTTGTGTGCTATAGCTCCCTTTTATTGTTCTCCTGGGGTGGGGGGAAGGCTCCACCCTTGCCACCTCAAAACAGCCTCCTTGTGTACACTTCCCTAATCACCTGCAAAAGGGGATCTGGGAAGTCAGCTCAGGAGCAGAGCCCCTGGATCCAAAACATGCAGGTGTTTGACTTAGAGTCCAGGAGGGCTCTTCTGTCCTCGTCAGCTTCCTTCTCACCTTCATCTCTCTGTCTCTGTCTCTCTGTCTCTCTCTCTGTCTCTCTCTCTGTCTCTCTCTCTCTCTCTGTCTGTCTGTCTCTCTCTCTCTCTGTCTGTCTCTGTCTGAAGTCCTGGCTCTCATGGACTCACTATAGACCAGGCTTGTTTCCAACTCACAGAAACTCACAGTGCTGTCTCCCATTGTCTCCACAGTGCTGGGATTAAAGGTGTGAGTCGTGACACCCTCACCTGTATTTTCCTACTCTTAGGTTTTAGAACTATGCACCTTTCTTTGAGAATTTCACAACGTATTTTGGTTCTGTTCACCCTCTCTCACCTAACTTCTTCTGAAACTCCCTCTCCCTTCCAGTTCCCCTTGGGACTTCATGATACCACCTCCCCCTCTTCCTCCTCCTTTTCTCCTAGCCTGTAGGGTCCATTAATGCATTCCACATACTCCTGAGTGTGGAGCCATCTGGTGGGGCATGGCCATCTTACAAGGGAGAACACTCTTAAAGAAAGCTGACTCTTCTCCACTAGCGACTGTCAACTATGAATACATCCTCAGCTAGCGGTGAGGGCTGTGAGCCTCTCCTGGGTCCATGCTGGAATGCTGGCTCTCCTGGGTCCATGCTGGAATGCTGGCTCTCCTGGGTCCATGCTGGAATGCTGGCTCTCCTGGGTCCATGCTGGAATGCTGGCTCTCCTGGGTCCATGCTGGAATGCTGGCTCTCCTGGGTCCATGCTGGAATGCTGGCTGGCTGGTCTTGTGCTGGGCAGAGCTGCTGTGAGTTTGAGGTAAGACACAGGTCTATTCTGCTCCTCCACAAACGCTTATAGTCTTTCTGTCTTTTTCCAAAATGTCCCTGAACCCTGGTGGTGGCACAGGGCTAATGCAAGTGTCCCATTTGTGACTGCCAGTCTTCCATTTTCAAGAAACCAAAATTGAAGGAGATTTTGTTGTTGTTTGAATTTCCCTGCTGCTTCTAATTTCTGGTAATCTTGGGTGTTTTCCCAACATGTCTTTGGCTTTCCAAGGTCAGGACTTGTAGCCAGAAAGGGCCTAGAGATGTTTAAACCTTACATAGAGTCAGACTGTTCAGTTTGTTCTCCAAATCCTTGCCTCTCTAAAGTGACTTGGAAAGCTTTTTGTCAGTTGTACAGAAATTCACAACTTGTGTGGCCCGTAAAGTATTAAACTATTTTTCTGTGAATGGGCATCTTGAAAATTTCCACCAACACACATGTATATACACAGCATACATACAAACACATGATGCTCCCATAACTGTCCTTAGTTTTATATCTTGCACCCCTGCCAGGATGTCAGTTCCCATTACAGATGGTTACTGAGCCACCATGTGGTTTCTGGGAATTGAACTCAGGGCCTCAGGAAGGGCAGCCAGTGCTCTTACCCGATGAGCCATCTCTCCAGCCCCTACTTTAATTTTTCTCTTAAAGGCAGGTGAAACAAAGAGGCTACATGCACACCAGTCTTAGGTCTTAAGTGACCTCAGGGTACATTATTAACTGGGCTGTGAGGTCTGGCAAAAGTTCCAGTATTTTACAACATACAAGATATTTGTATAATAATGCTCAGGTCGAACCCCCGCTGCAGTGGATGGAGACCCAGGCAGATGCTGCTCTTGGGTACTAGGGATTCTGAGGAGGTGGGCTTTGAGAGCAGCTCTTCCTTTCTCTAAGCCAAGATCTGGCTCCAAGATGCTCAAGGGAGCTGGAGTCTGAGGGGATGGGAAGGGTTCAGAAAGCTAACTCTGCTTGTGGTCTGAGCCAGGCACTGAGCCAGAGAGCCAGTGAGGACCTGCATCCTTGTCTTGGTTACTTTTCTGTTACTGTAACAAACACTATGACCAAGACAACTTACAAATGGGTTTACTTTGTCTTCCAGTTCCAGAGGATAGAGGATACCAGTCTATCACGGAGCTGAAACAGCAGACACAGCAGCAGGAACTGGACGCTGAGAACGGATATCCTTTACCATAAGCACAGAGCAGAAAGAGCCAGCTGCAAGTAGGTAAGGCCTTTTTACTTTCAAAGCCCACCCTCCAGCAAGGCTGTACCACCTTAAACCTCCAAAAATGGTGTTACCAAGCAGGGAGAGACCAAGTTACTCAAATGCCAGAGACTATGGGGACATTTCTCATTCAAATCACCACAACTCTGCCTAGCTCTTTGGCTATACACCAGCTCCCAGAGCAGGCTCTATCTGCGACAATGCTGGGTCCTGGCAGGGCCAAGATGACTAACAAGAGTCTTCTTCTCAGGGAGTGTCTCCTCTTGAATAGAGAGCCCTAGAAAGTTTTTTTTTTTTCCCCTCCAAGTTTCCCCGACTTCGAAAGGAGAGACTCTAGCTCCCTCTAGCGGAAGCATTCTCTTCTGCGGGGAGGGAGATGTAGTCGACCCGGGAGGGAACTCGCAAGGCTGCTTCCCCAGGGTTGTAAAAACAGTAATGATTGCTGGGGAGAAGAGATTCTTTTGTGAGGCCTGCTGTGGGTGTTTGGTTTCGGACCCCAGGACAGGGGACAGAGGTGGATATTTTACATAGCAAAGCAAACCTGGCCTCCAGGTTCTCCCAACATCCCTCAGTCCTTACCTGGCATACCCTGCCTCCAACCCTGAACTTTCCGGCCCAGGGGCTAGCCTGCCCTTCCCCTAGAGGCTCTTCTCTATATAATCCAGACATTTTGGTCTCTCTCCCCTCCTCTCCGCTCTCTCTCTGCATGCTGTCCCTTTCTTTTGTTCTCTCTCCCTCCCCTCCCCAGCCCCTCCCATTCCCCACAGCGACGTCCCTGGCCTTGGTCCTTGGGACCAGTGAACTTGCCCACCTGAGAGCAGTTTCCCAGTAATCCTGCCTTTAATATAATCTAATCTGTTTTAAACTGGCTCATTTCGCAGGCGGCAGCGGAGAAATAACCTATCAGATGGTGCTGAAACCCGGGAGAAGTTAAGTCCCCAGCGCGATGGTTTTGGTCTTTCCTGGCCACGTGGGAACCACTTCTGTCCCTCTCTCTTCTCTGCTGGATACATCATTTCTTCGGACTCACGAGTACCCATCCCTAGATATCCTGACTATCCAGGTCCAGGACCCTCTGAGCTCTTTGCTGAGTTGCGGCCCCGACAGAGTTAGCCCCATCCGAACAAAGACCAGGCCTTTGTTTTGGGGGAACCCCTGATATAGAGACTTCTTATCTGAGGTTACCGCCCCCACATAAACCGTTGGGTCGATCTCAGACTATACATTGGGATGACAATTCAACAGTATTGAGATCTCTGGCAAACGTTGGGAAGATGGGTGTCACAGGATCTAAAACAAAAATGTATTCCTACGTCCAGTTTTTGGGAAGCTGCGCTCTCCTAATCTCCCTTCACTGCATTGAGCACAGGGCTCCAGGAGCCGCCTAGCCACTCCCACCTCTCATCCCCATCTCCTTCCCGTCCTCCTGTGGCTCCGTTGTCAGTGGCGGCAGCAGCAGCACCAGCGGTTGTGATGACTAAGGGTGGCGAGGCACCCATGTTCCCAGAAGTAATTCCAAATAAACTCCTTTGTTCACCAAGGTAGATTTAGGCGGACTTTGCTTTGCTTGTGGTTGGTGCCCACTCTGGGGTCAATGGACCTTCATGTCTTCCCAGAAAGAGTCATAAAACACAAGTACAGCCAGGGGTTTAAGAGAAGTGCTGAGGGACTGGAGAGATTACTCTGTGCTTAAGAGTGCTGGCTGCTCTACAGAAGGTCTGGTTCAAGTTCCAGGACCCACATGGCAGCTCATAACCACCTGCAACTCCAGTTTCAGGGGATCCCGTACACTCTGCTGGCCTCTGAAAGTACAGGGCACACATGTGGTACACAGACATTTATGCAGGTCAAAACCCATCCATATTAAAGGGAAGGAAGGAAGAGAGAGAGAGAGAGAGAGAGAGAGAGAGAGAGAGAGAAAGGAAGGAAGAAAGAAAGGAAGCAAGGGAGAAAAAAGAAAGAAGGAAGGAAAGGAAGGAGGGAAGAAAGAAAGAAAGAAAGAAAGAGAAAGAAAGAGAGAAAGAAGGGAGGGAGGAAGGGAAGGAAGGAAGAAAGAAGGAAGGAAGGAAGGAAAGAAAGAGAGAGAGAGAGAGAAAGAGAGAGAGAGAGAGAGAGAGAGAGAGAGAGAGAGAGAGAGAGAGAGAGAGAGAAATGTGAAGGGCTCCCTCTTCAAGCCTCACATCTTGCATGCTTGAGTTCCTTAACACCACCCAGTGAGCCCCACTGGCTCACTTAATAGATGGAGGAGTCAAGGCTCAGTTGGCGTAGGAAACTTGTCCAGAGCCTCACACCATGACAAGCCTGTTTCTTCTATTACCACGCCAGAGGCAGAGATGTGCTAACTGTTGGTAGAGACTGGAGTTGACAACTTCTCTCTCCTGGGGACCAGGTGTGTGCTCCAGTCTCAGATCACTGGGAGTAATTTCCCCTGACTCAAGCTACGTGAGTGTGTGTGTATGTGTGTGTGTGTGTGTGTGTGTGTGTGTTCTCTGTGACCTCCACAGCCAGCAGAATAACAATCTGAGGCAAGAAGACACTTGGGTTCCACAGGACAATTTGGTGAAATTTTTCCTGGTGATAGTTAACTCAGTTCTGTGTGCCCAATAAAACTCAAGACACGATGAGTGCATCAAAACTCTCTGTAAAGTAATGTGACATCCTCCATAAAGATGGGTTCTGCAGCTCGACTACATGTGACACCTTCTATAAAGAAAGGTTTTATAGGTTGCAGCCTCATGATAAGTGTCTGCTGGGGTGGCATAAAGGCTGTTAACCAGGTCTGCTCCCAGCCTTCTGGGCAGAAGTCAGGACACACGCCCCTCCCTTAGAACATTCCTGGTTCCCCTAGTGCTGACCTGTGAGCACAAGGTCAGGACATCCATCCCTCCTCCAGCTAGTGCCTGTGTTCCTGTGTGCTCCAGCTTTGCATTCCAGGCATGGTGGGCCACCTCCTGGCAAGTGGCCACATGTTTGTTGCTGGTCACTAGCACACACCCCAGGCCCTCTGGGTGGTGCTGGAAATTGATGGCTGTGCCTGCTGTGAGGTCCAGGTACACACTCCAACTCCAGGTCATCTCAAGGGGTTGGAGGAGGGTGGTGTGTGTATGTTCATGTTAGAGAATCCTCCTCCTAAGAATGCTGAGTGGTGTGTGTGTGTGTGTGTGTGTGTGTGTGTGTGTGTGTGTAAGGCACAGCAGCTAGGGGAGGTGTGGGGGGTTAATGACTCTGGCGCCCAAGCACCAGGCTAGCTGCTTCCTTCCCAGCCTTCAGTCTTTGTAGATTGCTGGAGAATGAGCACCTCCTAAACCACCAGCAACAGTTCTGTTTTAAAACTGAATCATATTTATTACTTATTTGTTTGTGTGTACTGTGCGTATGTGCCTGTTAGAGAACAACCTGTAGGGCTTTGTTTTCTCCTCTCACATTCGGATCCTGGGGCTAAATTTCACAGCAGTTTTGATATTTGCTAAAATATCCTGCGCCCTGGGCTAGGGAGTGAAGGAGGTGATCACGTGGCCTCTGCTCTCACTAGTTCTCTAGTTTTCCCTGTGTGGTATTCTCTCTCTGTCTCTCTCTGTCTCTCTGTCTCTCTGTCTCTCTGTCTCTCTGTCTCTCTGTCTCTCTGTCTCTCTGTCTCTGTCTCTGTCTCTGTCTCTCTCTCTCTCTCTCTCTCTCTCTCTCCCTCTCTCTCTCTCCTCCCTCAACCCCCTCCCCCCCCCCCCCCCCCCCCCGGCCCCTGGCCCAGGCCCAACCTAGTCTACTAGTTGCTTTCATTAATTCCAGGATCCAGTTCAGGTTCTTGACCCTGGTGAAATCAATCAGAGCCTCTGGGTCCTGTGTCCATGCAGAGGTAATGGCGCCATCTGTGGGTCATGAAGGAAAGTGCACAGCTTGAGTTTAGTTTTAAGATAGGGTTTCACTTTGTAGCCCATGCTGGAATCAAACTGGTAACCTCCTGCCTCAGCCTCCTGAGTGTTGAGATTATACACCTATACCACTGTGTCAGAGATCTGCAGGAGCGCTCCCTGCAATGAGGAGCTCCTGATTGGAGGAGGCAAACGCGCACAGGAGGAGACCTCTTGAGGCTGGAAGGCTGGGAAAGAATGGTGGCTAGACCTCACCAGCTGCACCATGGCATTTGTAATTCACAGGCTTTTGGTAAAGTTCCTGGAAAGGTTTTGCCTCTTACAGAGGATGCTTACACTCAGACTCTGTAGTCCCAAGCCAGAGTCCCAGATCAAGACAGCTAGATCTGAAGGGTTCTGGGATGGATGCATGAAGGTGTCAGAATCAAAATGGAGTCGCCAGTGTCAACCCTAACAACGATACAGTCAGGAAAGCCAGGGCTGCAGGCAGGAAGGGTTCTTACACAAGATTGCCTGGTAGTCACAGAGATGCTTACAAAACGATCAGCTTCTACAGATGCTTCAACCTCATATAGGATATCCCTCCTCAGGGAGCTCTGCCCAGCCACCCTCTGTTTCACCTCTGCTGGGTCCTGCTGGACATTTGCTACATATTCATCCCACTGCCTTCACAGATCCAAGTAACGTCTTCCTATGCTTAGAGTTTGTCCCACCTGTGGAAAGGAGCTTTGCTTCTTGTAGACACATAGTCACTCTCCCACTATGTCTCTGGTGGCCAAGCATAGGGCTTTGTGGTCTGGGTAGATCTTGCTCCAAGAAAGTACCTGGTTCTCAGGGGGTTTCCCCTAGCAAGTCACTTGCTTTGAGACTGTGACTATGGGCCACTTTCAGGGTGGGGAAGCATGCTCACGTAGGGCATTGTGGTTGTGGGGTAGGCAGGCTCTGTGGCCAGCAAAGAGGAACATTCCATCCTGGAGGTCACAGGCAGAACCTCCAGCCAGCAAATATCTGTTGGTGGAACTGGTGGAAACGGACGGTGCATTCTGAGGCTAGAGAACGCTCAGGAGACCAGGGCTCAGGCTGAACCTCACTCTGGGGTCTTTGCATCTCCCAGATGGCATTTGACAGTGTCCCAATCCTTTGACCTTAAGTCTCTAGCTAGAGGCTCTTCTCTGCTTCCTGGAGACTGTGTCTGGAGAAAGCCTCATTATTGGACAGTCTGAGGAGAAGACATTCCTTGTCCTGTGGGGTGTGCAGGAACTGGCCTTGCAGGCTCTCGAGAGGCCTCAGTGTGTCTTGTTTCAACTGTGTTGAGACAGTGCATCAACCTGAACTCTGCCACTGTGGGGTTATTTATTTACACTGTGAGGATATTTGCTACCATGGGAATATGGCAAGTGGCAGATACGCTGCACCAGGATCCCCTCTGGAGATGGGTATCTGAGTGCACCTACATTCTCATTTGTTTAAAATTCCTTCTCTGTTTTTATTTTCTCAGGACTTTTCTCATGGACCAATGCACTTAACTTTGACAATAGACTTGATGTTCATAATGTTGTTCATACAAAACAAGAGAAAACTTAAAAACACGGGGAGAAATACTCGCTCCCCAGAGTAGATCCTGTGCATTGAGGGCTGAAGAAGATGCTGTGGAGGGCAGGGGCGGAGCCATGCCGTGGCCTCCTGTCCAGGACAGCTTGTAGGGAGATTCTGTGGCCTCACTTACTTTTCTAGCTCCACCTGCTTTCCCCCAAATGTCGTGATTTAGTTTTTTCACTAGAGCTGATTAGAATTCCATTTTGTATATGTACCACCTTTCTATTATCCATTTATCTGCTGATGGACATCTATGCTGGCTCCATGTCCTCACCACCGTGAACAAAGTATCCATAGACATGGCCGTGAGTATCTCTGTGGTCGGGTGTGGCATTCTCTGGCTATACACCCAGGAGTAAAGTAGCTGGATTATAGTTTTTTAACCACATTTATTTTTTTACTTTATGCATACAGATATTTTGTCTGAATGTATACATGTCTACCACATGCAGACCTGGTATCCTTAGGGGCCAAAAGAGTGTGTGTCATGTATCTTGGAACTAGAATCATAGATCATTGTGAGCTGCTGCGTGGGTGCTAGAAACTGAACCTCGGTTCTCTGTAAAGGCGGCCAGAGCTCTTAACTACTGAGCCATTTCTCTAGGCTCTATTTTCATTTTTAAGTATAAACTTTGGCTTTCAAAGTCCATAATTCTGCATAGTTATTACTCAATAATTTGATGCCTCAATATTTACATTGAAATATGTATTTTTTCCTTGGGGTTAAATCTTACATTGTTAAGTTGTTCCAGAAGAGTAGCTTTGTGCCTCCTCTGTATAGCTGGGTGTCTTATGTACAAATGATCAGAGGGACCAGGGCATTGGTGGGTCCGCTGTGATGACAGGGACATGGTGATCATGTAGTCTCAGCGATGACTGGCTAGTCCTTGTCTTTGGTGCCTCTATTTCTCACGCTTACTGGTTTGTCTCTGCAACCTTGGTAGGTGGTCTTTCCTCATACTTGATAAAAACTATCAGGGAAGAGTGACTGGGAATATTTTTAGATAATCCTACACATTGCTGGAAGTGTGTGTGTGTGTGGGGGGGAGCCAATTCTCACTCCCACCAAGTTAAAGGGGAGATGGGAAAGTGGTAGAGTACGAGGCAGAGGATGCGAAAGCAACAGCCAGAAGTGTCTCCCTAGGACTGGAATGAGCTTGTGTCGCCCCGAGGTTCTTCTGCTGAGAGGTAGTGACTGAGGGGAAGCCAGGCAGACCTTGATCTTGTCAAGTCCTTGAACCTCAGCTCAGCCTGCTTACACCAAAGCAAGGTTACATCTTGTTAATTTTGTTCCCAATCCTGTCCGAATCCCCTTAATTTATCTTTATATTCATATTTTATTTAAAAAATTACATTTATTTGTGTGGAGGCTCATTTGGAGGTTAGAGGACATTTTGGAAGATTCTGTTCTCTGCACCTGCCTCATGTGTCCCAGGCTATCAGGCTCAGAAGCAAGCACTTACCCACGAGCCATCTCTCTGGCTTTATACTCATATTTTCTGGTGAAATATTTGTGAAAGTTAGGCCTGTGACCCCAGCATTTAAGAGGCTAAAGAGGGATAATTGTAACTTTCTCCTTTAACTTGCTCTTGTCAGAGTATTTTATCACAGCAACAGTATAAGAAACCAATACACACTGAAGAGATAACATCATTATATTATTATTATTATTTTGTGACAAGGTATTATTATATAGGTCAGGCTAGCTGCAAACTTGTGATGGTCTTCTTGCATCTGCTTCCCATTGCCTGTTGCATACCTATGTGGGACCTGACACATAGAAGTCATGAGATAAACTTGAAAGGCTCTGATAAGTTTTATTTCCCTGGAAATGTGTTTTGTGGTCTGTGAGTGATAGGTGGGTGGTGGGCTCTTTTTTCTAGGCTTGGTATGCACTCTTGAGGCTCTAGAGCAGCTAAGGTATAGATGGAGTGAGCCAGGACATCTCATTTTGTGGCTAAAAGATGGTTCACGTCTCTTCCCCCTTTCTGGTTCAAGATCCTTAACTCTGAGCTGGAGCAGCAAGAGATGTTCAGATGCCCATGTCATCCGTGTGACCTCGGGTGAGGGGACATCATGCTCAGCGTTAGGAATTTCCACCTAAGGCATTCCACATATTTTTCATTTTTAAATTCTTTTATGTATATGACTGTTTGCCTACATGTATATCTGTGTACCATGAACTTACTTACTACCTACAGAAGTCAGAAGAGGACATATGACCTCCTGGAATGGGAGTTCAGATGGTTGTGAGCTGCCACATGGGTACTGGGAATCCAGGTCCTCTGGAAGAGCAGCCAGTGCTCTTAACTACTGAGCCATCTCTCCAGCCTCTCCCATGTCATCTTATCTCACTTTGCTTGACTGTTGAGGTGACAGAGATACCCCTAAGTCACCATCCAACTGTGAAATTTTGGGGGTTATATAATTTATTGGCCTAATGATTGTAGTTTGCAGAGGACAGACGTCCTGCTGGGATATGGGCTGTTGTATTAGGGCACCAGGGAGGAGCAGAATTTAAAGAAGGTATATGCATCTTGAAAATATTGGGGTGGCTTACAGCAGAGGGTCTGGGCAGGTCAACAATGTCTCTACATGACAGAGGCTGAGACCACTGTAGCTGCTCCCTCCACAAAGCTCAGAGACCCAATCTACTGCTCAAGGCTGGGGGCTCCCCATAGAGCTGCTGGTATTGAGTTCATGATGGAAGGCTGACAGGATCTAATGTCCTCAGAGAATGGCAGCAGCAACACACTCACTTGCTCAGGGCAGGTGACACAGGTTTTTCCTCAACCATCTTTGTATCTGAGCCACATGTTAGAAGGTGATTCTCAATCTGATCAGCAAGCCAGATATTTGTGGTCAAGGTCCAAGTAACTGTTCACCAAACACACATGAGGCCGGAGAAAGCATGCCATCTGTGATTCATACACACCATGTCATTATACACTGTCCAGGTCTCATTTCATCATCCCCCAAGGAGGGGACTCTGGCTCATAGCAGTGTGACATCTGAATGAATGGGTGGCAGGACCCTTGCCAGGGCTCTTGCTGTCATCAGCTTTGGTTCCTCCTTGCTGACGCATTCGTGCTAACTCCTGACCACTGTGGTCAAGTGGACAATTCTCTCTTATGGGTTCCTCGGGGTGTTCTATGGCATCTTCCCATGCTGGCTGAAGCTGAACTCGAGTTCTCTGGATGATTTCTTCTCTATGTGTGATAATAGTTAGCAGCTCATTTTGTGTGGTCCTGAAGACAAAGACTACAGAGTGAAGAGCTGGACCCAGGTCTCTGGCACTCAGGGTCTCCTAACTTCACTAGTCTGCACCCAGGAGAGAGGAACTGCCCTGGTTAGAGAGCAACTTCACATCTCTTGCCACTTCTCCTTCAAAGCTGCCCTCTTGCTTGTTCTTCCTCATGCCTGGGCAGACTCTCACACAGTACATACCCCCTGTGATCATATTAAAATACCATAAAATCCAGTGGAATAATGAGAGAAGCTCAAGCTCTCATCTGATCGCACGTCCCTGGGTTTCTGTGATAGGCTGCTTTGGGCCAGGGATGATGCCCGCTTTGGTCAACTGCGCTGTGCTTTCCTCCTCCAGTTGAGTCACCTGCCTGACTCCACATGGCAGATGGGGTTTCCTTGAAAGGTGGAAATCTGAACTTTATAACTTGCAGGTAGAGGAAATTCTAAATGACAGTCTGGTGGATTAGTGGGCGTCAAAGTGACATTTACACAGGAGCTAAGTTGGAGAGGAGCCTATGGTATGTGGCTTCATGGTAGGGCAACCAGGGATGATGACTGGGCTCCAAGAAGATAGGGGAGCCATGCCTTTAATCCGCCATCGGGAGGAGGGACAGGCAGATCTCTGTGGGTTTCAGGTTAGCCTGGTCTACAGAGCAAATTCCAGGACAGCCAGGGCTACACAGTGAGGCTCTGACTCAGGAGAAGAACAAAAGGAATCTAGGGGAAAGAACTTGGAATATTTTCATTCCAAAGAGGCTGGAGAAATGGCTTTGTCTGCTAGGAAAGTGCTGCTCAGGAGAGGTACTGGACGTGGATCCTTTGCACCCATATAAAAGCAGGCACAGCCGAAGTCCCACACAGAAGGATCCCCTGAGCTCTCAGGCGGCTCCAGGGTTAGTGGGAAACCTTGTCTTAAAATGTAAGGTGCAGAAATATGGACCTTTGGTCTAAACACACACACACACACACACACACACACACACACACACACACACACACACACTTCATTTTCTTTTTCTTTTATATTTTTTATTGGATATTTTATTTATTTACATTTCAAATGTTATTCCCTTTCCCAAATTACCCCCCGCCCCCCAGAAACTCCCTATCCCATCCCCCTCCTCCTGCTTCTATGAGGGAGTGCCCCAACCCACCCACCCACTCCCACCTCCCTGCCCTCGCATTCCCCTACACTGGGGCATTGAGCTTTCACAGGACCAAGGGCCTCTTCTCCCATTGATGCCCAACAAGGCACTCTTCATTTTCTTAGGCGTGTTTTGCTTTTTTCCTGGTCTCTGCATTGCTGGTGGTTTCTCACGGGCCTTTTATGCCACCCCCTAGCCCCTCTCCTAAGCACCACTGTCTGGAGATCCAACAATCGTCTCCTCCAGGCGGTTCTTACTGCACAGCCCTGGAAAAGAATTGAGAATCGCTCCCTTCTGGGAGTGGCCAAGTCTGGTCAGTGACAAACGTTCACCCAGTTTCACATTTCTTCTCTGTTCTATGTCACAGGATAGTAACAACCTATACTCTGGCACACTGCTACTGTTCCATATACATCCATAAAAGAGAGACCCATTTCTAGGGTCAATGGAGACCTGGAGACATCCACGAAGAGACATATGTCTTCTTTGGTCTCCCCTTCTTTCCAGAGGAGAGCTCTCTCTGAGGGCAGGGTCTGTAGCTACCTGTTTCATGCTGTCTCTCCTGTACCCAAATGGTCTCTCCTTCAAATCTGTCCTGTCACCAATACTGGAATACATACTCAGAGGATTCCCCAGCTATCTGGAGTCTCCTGGGTGAGTCCCTATCATATTATTTTTAGGGTCTCTCCAGGCCTGGGATAGGTCTGACCCCTGCCATGATTACCGCCTCTCATTGCATTGTTATCTTCTCCCTTTCCCTCTTTCTCACCCTCTCCTCCCTATCCCTCTTCCTCTCCCCTTCTCCCTCTACTTCTTCTCCCCTCCCCTCCCCTCCCCTCCCCTCCTTCCCTCTCTCCTTTCTCTTCTCTCTTCTTTCTTCCTTACTCCCTATAACGTCTCATAGGCCCAGGCTGGTCTTGAACTTGCTACATAGCCAAGACTGACCTTGAACCTGTGATCTTCCTACCTCTACTTCCCAAGAGCTGGGATTACATGTCAGGTTTATGAAGTGCTGGGGCTCAAACCCAGGGCTATGCAAGCACTCTACCAACTGAGCCTTGTTCCCATACCCTTAGTCTTGTTTGTCTCTGTTCTTGTCAACCTTGCCCACACTCCATCTCCAAGCACAAGGCTAGCTCAGTTTGAAAAGGGAAAAAGTGGCCAGGCTGGCCCCTCCTCTGTCCTTCTCCATAGGAAGTCTGAGAACCCCAGGAACAGGGCAAAGGGGAAGAGGAAAATGGGCACAGTTGTTTCTTTCTCTCATCAGAGGGCGATTTTTAAAATTTTTTTTTAATTTTCTTGAGGTTAAGACAGAGTTCCTCTTTGCTTAGAGCTGGTTTGCTCTTGAGAGTGTTAGCGGACTGGTTTCCTAACTGAAGAGGTATCTCCTTGTCTTGTCTGTTTCCTCTGGGGGTGGCCAGTGGCCATCTGTGTGGCCTGGGACTTTTCTCCTGAGACCCCAGGTGGCTCACAAGCAGGATTCCTTGCTTCTCATCTTTCACACCGGTCAGCCTTTGGCTCAGAGGTCAGGAGTCACCATGAACATGTTTCTATAAACAGGTCTCCAACCTCATCCTTCCCATAAAGAGGGTCCCAGCTTGCTAGAGCTCCCAGATGCCTCCTGGACCATTGGGGTCATTTCTCACTCAGCATACAGATGTGTTCCTATTTAGGAAATGTCAAAATTCATTTTTTTTTTATTTCTCTAGAAAGGGTTTCTCTGTGTAGCCCTTGGCTGTCCTGGAACTCACTCTGTAGACCAGGCTGGCCTCAAACTCAGAAATCCACCTGCCTCTGCCTCCCGAGTGCTGGGACTAAAGGCGTGCGCCACCACGCCCGGCTTAGTTTTTTTTTTTAATTTTTATTTATATTTATTTATTTATTTATTTATTTATTATTTTATTTTTTTAAAGATTTATTTATTTTATGTATATGAGTACACTGAAGCTGTCCTCAGACACACCAGAAGAGGGCATCAGATCCCATTACAGATGGTGGTGAGCCACCATGTGGATGCTGGGAATTGAACTCAGGACCTCTGGAAGAGCAGTCAGTGCTCTTAACCGCTGAGCCATCTCTCCAGCCCAAAATTCATTTATTTTTAATTTCTTCTTCTTCCTTCTCCTTCTCTCCTTTTCTCCTCCTCCTCCTCCTCCTCCTCCTCCTCTTCCTCTTCCTCCTTCTTTTTTAGTCAGGGTCTCATTGACTGGTCTTGAACTCATAAAGATACTCAACTTCTGCCGAGTGCTGGGATTAAAGGCATGTGCCACCATGCCCAACAGAAAGTCATCTTAAAGACATGAAGTGCTTTTGATGTGTATACTGTGTGTTGGGCTATTCGCCTTGAACCCCTTTTCTTGTTCTTCCCTACTTCCACTGCTCCCCTTTTGTTGGGAGCTAGACTGACCCAGGACTTTCTCAGAGGCCCCAATGAAAGGACCAAGGAAGTGTTAGTTCTGTGTCCTGTCCGAGAGTGGACTTTAAGGTCCAGTGAGCTTCAAAGGAGTCAAGGTTGTCTTTTCTGGGGATCCAGCCCTTTCCCCTGGATGGAGGTTTTTAGTCCTTGAGCAGCTGTGTCTGAGGTATGCCTTGTTCTCCTCACCAACACTGGCTGGCTGAGCTCTCTGCAGGCCTTTGCTGTTTTACCCTGTAAATAGTATATAGGATGCTGTACTTCTTCTTCTTCTTCTTCTTCTTTTTTTTTTTTTTTAATAAATTCGCTTGGCCTGAGTCATCAGTTTAAGTCAGACTTCCTGGTCCCAGCTATTATATTTGTCATTTTAGTTCCTTGATCCCTGGTTCTCCCACCCCACCCTTCACCATTAGGAACCTTTATTTCCGCAGGCAAGGCTCACTCTCGGTTCTCTTAGTCTAACTTACTTGTACTTTCAAGTCATATGTATGCCTGTGTTCATGTATGCATATATGTATGTGATTTTATATAGCTATATAAAATCTAGAATTCACACATGAGAGAAGACATCTATTTGTTTTCTGCAACTGACTTAATTTAATAGGATGCTCTGTGGTTACATCCATTTTTTTCCTGCCAATGACATACTTTTATTCTTTTAGACATATTTATATCGTTTTTATCCGTGTATCACTGTGTATATGTCTCTCTGTGTGGGCATAGGTGTCCTCTGAGGCCAGAAGAAGGTATTTGATCTTCTGAATCCCGAGTTACAGTTGGTTGGGGTCACCTAATGTGGGGGCTGTGAGCTAAACTCTGGCCCTAGGTAAGAGAAGCAAGTGTTCTCAACCACTGAGCCCTCACTGTAGCCATAATTTTATACTTCTTCATGGATAAAAATTGTATTCTACATATATAATGCTTATTTTGTATATAAACAATATCCTTCCTTATCCATGTCTCTATTGAAAGAAAAAAATCAACTTCTTTCTAGAAAGGAAGGGACCAGACATCCCACACATCTAGGATATCTGGACCCTTCTGCTAGGATCTTGTACTCTCTTCCACCTCCTGGCCCTGGCCCCAGGTTGTTGACTTAGGGCCTGGAAAAGAGGACTGGAGTGACTTAGCTTACAACAGGGGCTGGATTGTTAGTTACTTACCTCATTGCTGTGGTCAAATATCTGATGAGAAATGACTTAAGGAGGAAAGGTTTACCACGGCTCATGGCCCAGGGGATACAGTCCACCCACACTTACGAGGAGGCACTGGCTCCTGTCTGGCAGCAGAAGACTGTTTGCTCACATCTTGGTGGGTAGGAAGCAGAGAAAAGGGAGTACCAGGTCTGCTAGCTTCTCTCCCCTCACCCCTTTACTCCAAGCCAGTTTCCTGGTCCATGGAATGGTACCATCAGCATTCAGGGAGGGTCTTCCCTTCTCAGTTAATCCTCTCTGGAAACTCTCCCACATGCACCCAGAGGAGCTCCTCACTAACGCTATAGGCATTTATCAATCCAACCTAGTTGACAAAATTAACCAGGAAGGTCCAGAGACAGGACATTCTCATCCTTATAGACATGGCTGGAACCAAGGTGAGCAGCAGGAAGAGGCAGCTCCATTCTTGAAAGTTCAGAGCTGCATTGCTTCAAGTTCAGCAACTGGCTAGGAGGGTGCCCCTGCCAAAGGCCAGATCAGACTCTGGGGAGCTTCAGGCACAGGGGTGGGAGGACCTGGGGCAGGACTGCTGGAGCTCCAGCTTCCTCCCTAGCTTGCTTTCTGTGGCTGGAAGGTGAATGAACGATGGGATCCTACCTGGGTTTCCCACCCAGAGACTCAGCTCCAGCATGAGCTCGGTCGCCCAGCAAAGGTAGCAAGGGCTGTCACTTTCAAGGGATGCTGAGGGCGACCCTGAGGTGTCCATACAGGGAAGCAAGCTGTGAAAAGATGAGGATAAAAACTTGGTTCAGATCAATTTCATCAACGTGGACCAAGACTTAGAGTAGTCTGATGCCCAGTGGTTTATTGTCAGCATATTTAAAATACAGTATAACATGGAAAAAAGGTTTCTGGTTTAATATAATCCCTGGTGCATTGGAAAAACAATCCTGTGTGCTTAACATTCCTGGTTTCTCTGTGCTCACCTTTGCCTGTGCTCCCAGCAGGATGCTATGCTGAGCAGGGAAGCAGGATGCTCCCAACCAGGGAATTCCCTGCAACACTGGGCAGCTATCTCCTCGACCTTGCTGATTAGCCTGCCACCCTGGATCCTGATGTCACCTGTAATCCAAGCTCAACACACAAAGAGGCTAGGCCAGCTGTCCAGCCCTGTGGCCAGAGCTCTTATTAGTTTTTATGTAAGGTATAAGCCACACCTCTTTATGCCTTTCCATGAAAATGAGGGCTGGATTCAGTGGTGGGAAGTGGCTATCGATTGGGTAGAGTTCTGACAAGTCTTCAAATTGCCCATTTATTTATCATCCATCTATTCATCTACTCATCTTATCTCCACCTAATCTTCATTACTCTTCTATCCATATCCATCCATCCAGTCATCTTCTATCCATCTATTCATCAATTGTTCCACCATCCATTCACCTATCAATTTTTAATTCATCTTTTCTTTCTTTTTTTTAAAGATTTATTTATTATTATATTTAAGTATACTGTAGCTGTCTTCAGACACACCAGAAGAGGGAGTCAGATCTTGTTAAGGATGGTTGTGAGCCACCATGTGGTTGCTGGGATTTGAACTCTGGACCTTCGGAAGAGCAGTCGGGTGCTCTTACTGAGCCATCTCACCAGCCCTTAATTCATCTTTCAACCATTCATTCTCTGTCCATTCATTGATCTTCTGTCGAACCACTGATCAATGAACACATTTCTACTCATTATTCCATTCTCTTCCTCTCATACACCCAGCTGTTTATCTTCCATCCATCCATCCATCCATCCATCCATCCATCCATCATCCATCCATCTATCCATTCTTCCTTCCTCCCTCCCTCCCTCCCTCCCTCCCTCCCTCCCTCCCTCCCTCCCTCCCTCCCTCCCTCCCTCCCTCCCTTCCTTCCTTCCTTCCTTCCTTCCTTCCTTCCTTCCATCCAATTATCTGTGCCAGTTCCTTCATCTTCTCCCTGTTCTTTTTCTTCTTTCCTCTTCACCCTTCTCTCTTTCCTACCTTCTGAGGAATATTTGTTTAGAGCCTGGACAACATTCTTAGATATAGCAGGCTTCTTCAAAGCAAAACACTTCTCAGGAGAAAACTTACTCATTCACTGAGTTCCCGATCAGCTCCTCTGAACCTTGAGTACCCTCTACATAAGTCCTTATCTTTTGAAAATAGGGTCCCTCACTGAATCTAGAGATCACTCTTTGCTGGTCTGGTTGGCCAGTGATCTCCTGAGATGCTCTTGTTTGCCTCCCTAGCCTGGTTGTATAGGTGCCAGCTGATGTACCTGGCTTTGACATGGGTGCTGGAGATCTGAACAGCTCCTGTTTATATGGCAAGCACTTTACTGACTGAACTACCTCCCTATACCCTCAGAGTGCTCTTTCTTGTCCTCAAGTCCCCTGCCTGAACTCACAAGGAGATAAAGCTCCTTAAGATGCTTCAAAAGGACCCTTATTGCCTGATACCAGATGGTTCTTTAGACCCTTGCCCACCTCCTGTCACATATTACACATGTATACAGGACTGGAGCTATCTACAGGTTCCCTAGTGTCCTATTAGCCTTATTTCCCACACCCTGAGTGTGCCCATCCCTTAACCCTGAGTGTACCCATCCCTCAGTCAGCACTCTACCACATTCTCCCTGTATGTACTTTGACAGTGCATATTCATTCACCACCATGTTCTTCATCTTGTACTGTAATTTACTTGCTTGGGCTGCATTTTCCTGTCAGGTGTCAAGCTGCTGAGTGAGAAGACTGAGAAGTTCATCTCTGGGGTCCTGGGTTGAGCTCTTAGAAGGCACTCAATGTACATTTGTAGGGTGGGTGGATAGATGATGGATGGATGATAGATGAAGGACTCTTTACAAGAATAGAAGAGTCTTCAGATAAGATGATTAAAATGTCTGTGTACCAGGGAAGAAG
This sequence comes from Mus musculus, assembly GCF_000001635.26. Lineage (NCBI taxonomy): Eukaryota > Metazoa > Chordata > Mammalia > Rodentia > Muridae > Mus > Mus musculus. The sequence goes on along the minus strand of NC_000072.6, from coordinate 83,677,984 downwards.
TCAGGAGGCTTCCTCATCAAAGCCCAAATCTTAGTCAAAAGGATGAAGCTGTGGCCTCTGCCAGGCAAATCGTCTAAGCCAAGAACAGGGAACTTGGGCATGACAAAGTGGCCTGCTTTTTGACTCATTTCCCGTTTCTTTCTGGATAAAAAGGTCCTTGGGGAGACAGATATTGAGAATTTCCTATGCCAGAGGCAGAGATGAAGGAGGAGGCTCCCGAAGCGCACTTCACAGTGGACAAACAGAACATCTCTCTCTGGCCTCGAGGCAAGTACCAGCTACTGCTCCATGCCCACTTGGTGCTTCTGCCCACAACTGCTCTTCACTGATCCTTAACAGACCTCTCTGTCCCCTTCCAGAGCCTCCTCCCAAGCAAGATCTGTCTCCAGTTCTAAGGAAACCTCTCTGTATCTGCGTGGCCTTCACCTGCCTGGCATTGGTGCTGGTCACCTCCATTGTGCTTCAGGCTGTTTTCTGTAAGTCAACTGGTCCCTGGGGATCCAAACCTTTTGGCTACAGTCCTTGGTGTCTCGGGTCTGTGACATTTTAGGAACTTTCCTGATGTTTCTAGAAGCTGGCCTGCTATCCCTTCTGTACTGGGTTCTAGGAGGACCTTATAACTGGCATTAGAAAATGTCTGTTCTCAGGGTACTCTTCTGTCTTCAAGAAACAATCACTAAGCTTTTTATCTCTGCCTTTGACTCCCTTAGACTCCTGTCACTCACAGCTCCCAGATTGTTGGATTCAAAGCTTTGTTGCTAGCTCCCAACAGGGAGCTTGATGTCTCCTGATCTCACTAGGTATTTACTCGGTACTATACTAGTTCTGCGCTGAACCGAGCCAGCAAACCTCCCAGTCTCTGCACTCCTTTGTCCAGGCAAAGAGTATGTCCATACTTGGAGCCTTCTTATTCCTCTTCTAGAAGCTTCTTGGCCTCTGCTGAAATCATACCTCTCTTCCTTCTGCTCTAGAGAGCCCAGGGAAAAATGTCTTTTCTTTTTATGATCTACATGCATGGTCTCCTGGACATCACTGACCTTGATCTTATCCTAGACCACTAGTCTTGTCTCTTCTCTTATCTCCCACCTCTCTCCTTTTGTTTGTGGCCCTGCCTAGCTTGGAACCCAGTAGATCAGGCCTGCCTGGAACTCACTGAGATTCACTCGCCTTTGCCTCCTGAGTGCTGGGAGTAAAGGTGTGTCCACCAGGCCCTTCTAACACTTCCTTTCTCATAGGACTCTCTTAAAAATATCATTTTATTGTATATATGTATATGAGTGTTTTGCTTGCCTGTTTGTGCACCACATGCCCTGGTGCCCTAAGAGTGAAGAGTGCATTGGACTTCACTAGAACTGAAGTCATAGTCAAGAGTTATAGTCAAGAGCTGTCATATATGCTGGGAAGTAAACCAAGGTATTCTGCAAGGATAAGTGTTCTTCCTGCTGAGTCATCTTCCATCCCATAGGACTCCTTTGACAGTTATTGGTTAGTTTTGGCTCCTGTGCCAATGATCTTAGTAGAGTATGAGAGATAGGGCCAAGGAAGGGCAGAAAGAGCTTCATGCCCCTCCCGTATGCTCTGGAGTCTACATGTATATGGCCCCACTCATGGCCATAAAGCAGGCTGTGGGCAGACAAGGGACGGGTGTGCTTCCCTAGCTGGTGGTGGGGTCTTTGACAGGAGATGGCTGGGGACTAACTCATAGACTGAGAGAGGACCCAGAGATGGAGTGATGAGGCAGTGACTAAGGGAACCCCCTTTACCAAGTTCACCCAGACCACACTAAGGAATTTCAGGTTTGGGATCTCCCTCTGCTTCTTCATGAGGACTCTTGGTCTCCTCACTGCCTGTGCCAACCAGCGTTCATGATGTGTGGTAGCCCCTAATGCATACTTGCTGCATATTGATGAATGGATGGAGAGTGGGTGGCAGTTCCTTGGACTGTCTTGATCCTGCAGCTTCTCCTTCCTTTGGACAACACTCCATCTCCATGGCTCAGGAACCCCTCAGCTGACCCCTTGACTGTCTCAAATCTAGATCCTAGGTTGATGGGCAAAATATTGGATGTGAAGAGTGATGCCCAGATGTTGAAAGGTCGTGTGGACAACATCAGCACCCTGGGTTCTGATCTTAAGACTGAAAGAGGTCGTGTGGACGATGCTGAGGTTCAGATGCAGATAGTGAACACCACCCTCAAGAGGGTGCGTTCTCAGATCCTGTCTTTGGAAACCAGCATGAAGATAGCCAATGATCAGCTCCAGATATTAACAATGAGCTGGGGAGAGGTTGACAGTCTCAGTGCCAAAATCCCAGAACTGAAAAGAGATCTGGATAAAGCCAGCGCCTTGAACACAAAGGTCCAAGGACTACAGAACAGCTTGGAGAATGTCAACAAGCTGCTCAAACAACAGAGTAAGTAAATGAGATCAGCCTGCAGGCTGACCAGGGGCCGCGAGCCCCTACCTGTTTTGAGCAGTAGTTTGGGTCTCTACACTAAGGTGCAGAATGTAGAAGCATTGGGAGTCTAGTCTGCCCTGGCATTCTGTGTGGCCTGAAAAAAACCACATACTTGGTTTGGAGTGAGTGAGTTTATTAAATATGTAGTGAGCTAAAAATAAAAGAATAAACAGGGGCTGGAGAGATGGCTCAGCAGTTAAGAGCACTGGCTGCTCTTCCAAAGGTACTGAGTTCAATTCCCAGCAACCACATGGTGGCTCACAACTATCTGTAGTGGGGTCTGATGCCTTCTTCTGGTGTGTCTGAAAACAGCTACAGTGTACTCATATACATATAATAAATAAATCTATCTTAAAAAAGAATAGACAACAAATGATGGATGAATAAATGATTGATAGACACAGAGAGACAGATAGATAGGTGATAGATTGATATAGCAAAACGTCAAATTGGGCATTAAAGCCTCTAGCAGAAACCCACTGAGGAAGGCCCACTGAGGCCTTCTGATGGATTTTCTGACAGAGTCCCTGAGGAGCAGAGGATCACTTAGGGTAAGGCTTTCAAGTAAAAGAACAAACAGCAAATGTGATGACTGGAAGGTGGTGTCATCAAATCAGGAGCTTACAAACATCCAGCAGAAACTGACTGGGGAAGATGAGGCAGTCCACTGGAATTCCAAGTTGAGCTTTCTCTCCATGGCTGGACTGTTCTGTCGTCTTCCCTCCTTGTCACAGAGCCAGGGGCCAGCCTGTCTCCAGACAAAGTGGGCAGAGCCTCACTGAGCTCACACGGAGACATCTTACTAATATAACATACGTTTCACTTGGCCTGTACCTTGCTGTTTCCCATGATGCTCATTACTGTGAGCCAGGGCCCAGGGTGATGGTCCCCATGTTCCTGTCATATCTTCCTTCCCTGCCACTGTCCCTGTCTAGCCTCAGAGGCTCTATTCACAAATCTCAGACTTTTAGGGTCCCAGTGGAAGGGTCCCAATTCCTGACACTGGGAACTCAAGGACCCTGGAGCCTGGACTCATTCACTGTTGTCCCCAGGATCCCATTGAACACCCCATCCCATCAGGACAAAGCAGAACCCGGAGCACCGCGGTTACCTCAGCCCCTGTTTTCCAGGTGACATTCTGGAGATGGTGGCTCGAGGCTGGAAGTATTTCTCGGGGAACTTCTATTACTTTTCACGCACCCCAAAGACCTGGTACAGCGCAGAGCAGTTCTGTATTTCTAGAAAAGCTCACCTGACCTCAGTGTCCTCAGAATCGGAACAAGTGAGTGCAAGCATCCGGCCCTGCGAAGGGGCATGCCAACAAGGCTGGGCAGGAGTTTGCCACAATAACAAAAAATCCTTAACTGTGCACCACCTAATGTGTGCTGTGGGGGTGTGTGAATGTGTGTGTGTGTGAATGTGTGTGTGTGTGTGTGTGTGTGTGTGGTTTCAGTGCATATGTGGAGGCCACAGGAGGATATCCAATGTCTGCTCTATCACTCTGTTACATTCCCGTTTCCCAAGTACTGCCTAATGGGCTAGCGAGTTCCAGCGACCTTCTGTCTCTGCTGGGGTTATACGGTTGCTGGGATTTGAAGTAAGATCCTCGTTCTCATGCAGCAAGTACTCCTGCCCACTTGGTCATTTTCTTATCACCCCCTACCCCTCAGAGTTTACTTCTCATGTACACTATACATCTTGCAAGGGATAACAGGTCTGCTTGATATGGGTATCAAGGGCCTAAGCCAAAGGAGGATGTGTGTTATTTCAACACACATCCAAAGTTGCTGAAGCAAGGGGACGCAACAAGCTTCACTGGCTTTTAAAGCTCCTGCTTTAGTGTAATTTCTGCTCACGTCTCCAGGGAGAGCCAACCACATAATCAGCTAGCTTCAAAGAGGGCCAGGAGGGGGCGCTCATTCCACATGGCAGACAATAGAAATCCTTGTCACTAAGATGCACCAGGTTGTAATAAGCCTCCTTCCTGGTGATGCAAACTGTAGACCAGGCTTATTAATCCAAGAGACAGGAATGGAGCAGTTGAAGGCCCAGGGTCTGTTCTAGCTGAGTGTCACGTTCTGCAGAAAACTTATCCTTAGGGAAATTTCCCAGACCCTCTTTTAATTGGATTGGTGAAATAGTGCCTGCCAGGGAGAATAATGGAGGTCTTCTAGTGTCCGGTACAATTAAGGGCTCATGCAATCTAGGTACTACATTCAGGCAATCCCCTTGATATCCGTTGTCTGCAGTTCAGTTGAATCTTCAGCCTTTTTTTTTTTTCAACACAGGGTCTCAGTATATAACTCAGGATGGCCTTGAACTTTTGATCCCTTGGCCTCAGACTCCAAAGTGCAGGGATTACAGGCATCTGCTGCTGTGCCTGGCAGGCTCAGTCTCCCATATCCTCTAGCCCCTCACTAGAAAGCATGAGTTCCAAGTTTGTTAGCTGATAAACTGAGAGCAACCAGAATTGGAAGCAGGCTCTGGGTCCAGGAAGGGCGCCGAGAGAAGATGCTGCACCTGCAAATCGGCAGCTCTCATGGGGCATCATTAGATTCAGGGCTGTGCACAAATGAAGAGTGCCCACCAGGTAGATACCCAGAGGAGTGGTGGGGGCTGGGCCTCTGCTCACTTACTCTGTGTTCCCCACAGAAGTTTCTCTACAAGGCAGCAGATGGAATTCCACACTGGATTGGACTTACCAAAGCAGGGAGCGAAGGGGACTGGTACTGGGTGGACCAGACATCATTCAACAAGGAGCAAAGTAGGAGGTGAGTGAGTCCGCAGTGCCCTCCTTCTTAGCCTGGCTTGCTCCATGGTGAATCCCCATGAACACAGGGCTCTGCTTTGTCCTTGTCCTTGCACAGTGGCACTACTGGAATGGAGTGGAGCTGTTTCTGCTCATTGGTACCTGGGGCCAGTCAGGGACCTCCGTGTCTTATATGGCTTGATACCCAGCCTTTCTGCCTAGCTGGGGTGAGGATCTGACCCAAGTCCAGGCCTATGCAGTATAGACTCATGGGAGCCTTGAGAGATGCAGGCTAGGGGCACAGCAGGGAGCTTAGAGTTGAGAGCCACCATGTGGTTGCTGGGATTTGAACCTCGGACCTTCGGAAGAGCAGTCAGGTGCTCTTACCCACTGAGCCATCTCACCAGTCCCGAGCTTAGAGTTGAAGGACTATTTCAACTCTTAGGTCTTTTTAGGTTTGGGAGCAAAACCTTGCAGTGTTGTCAGCCAGGATGAAAACCGGGGTTAAAATAACTTATCCGAAGTTTCATTTATTTATATTATTGTGTGTGTACGTGATATATGCGTTACATGTGTGTAAAGGTCAGAGGACAACTTGTCCAGGTCCGTTCTTCCTTACCATGTGGATTCCGGAGATCAGCCTCAGGTTATCAGCTTTGCTTGCAGGTACTCTGACCCACCGAGCCATCTTGCTGGCCTCTAAAATAACCGATTTTAAAGACAGCATCTCGTGTATCTCAGGCTGGCTTGAAAAGCTGCTTTGTAGCTTAGGTTGACCTTGAACTTCTGATACTCCTGCTTCTACCTCCTGAGTGCTTGGAGAGAGGCATGTGCCATCGTGCCCTGTCTATTTGGCGCTATGGATAGGATTCAGGGCTTCCTTCATCCTACAGAAGCATTCCACCAGGTGCACAGAGTGTCTTGCTTTCTTTTCTCACTTGATAGGTTCTGGATTCCAGGTGAACCCAACAACGCAGGGAACAATGAGCACTGTGCCAATATCAGGGTGTCTGCCCTGAAGTGCTGGAACGATGGTCCCTGTGACAATACATTTCTTTTCATCTGCAAGAGGCCCTACGTCCAAACAACTGAATGACAGATCTGGCCTGAGCTCGGCATCTGTGGGGCAACAGTGACCTGGCTGAAGAGATGTCTCTCTCCCTGAGGCTCCAAGATTGCTCTGTACTTTACGTTTTTTTCTTGCTTGAAAATTGTCCCAAACACAGCCTGTGGTCTTTCTGTCTTGGCTGGCAGTTCTCTGCTCCTGGAGGCCTTGGAGGAGCTTGGGTTAAACGGGTGAGGACCTGAAGAGGGCGTAGCAGTCCTTACTGCCCAGGCGAGGCAGGTCAGCACACCAAACAGGTTGTTTAGATTTTCCTGATCCTTCTCAGAAGCCTTGGCTGACCATATAAAAGCTACATTCAAATATGACCAGTATTTGAGGAGGCAGACATGCCCAAATTTAACCATGATACAATTTATACAACATGTATTAGAACACCTCATGGTATGCTCAAAATATGTAAATATGTTGTTTTTATGTGCCTATTGCAAATAAATGTAATATTACTATTTCTTGGTCTGTGTGTATGTGGTGTGCATGCGTGTGTGTGTGTGTGTGTGTGTGTGTGTGTGTGTGTGTGGTGTGTCTGCAGGGTCCAGAAGAGGGGGTCCAATCTCCTAGAGGTGGAGTTACATTTGTTTATGAACAACCTGATATGGCTGCTGGCATCCAAACTGGTCTTCTGATAGAGTAGTGTGTGCTCTTACCTGCTGAGCCATCTCTTCAATCCTGTAGATTTAAATTATAAGGCAAAAGTACGAAGTATACAAAAGTAAATAGGAAGGCTGGAGGTGTGGCTCATTGGGTAATGAGCTTACCTGGCATTGGTGACCCTGAGACTAATACGTAGGACCAGGTATGTTAGTGCGTAGCTGTGATCCCAGCACTGAGGAGGTAGAGGCAGGAGAATCACCAGTTTACGGTTATCCTCAGCTCTGTAGTGAGTTTGAGGCCAGGCTGGTATAGAGAATCCTGTCTTGAGAGAGGAGGCAGTTGGCTTCAGGATAACCAAGCAGTTTTTCCCATGTTGCTATGAGGCTCTCTCTAGTTGAGACCACAATTCCAAGATGTGTGTTTAGGAGCACTGAGGGCACTCTGGCTGAATTCCATGGGAACAGCAGCTCTCTGTCGCCTTGTCCTTGCCATGTTCCATCACCTCTTGATCCGCTTTCTCTGAAGCCTGAATCCCCATTTCCTTGAGTGAGCTAATCCAGAGCAGTTCAGGGCTGCAGATCTTCTGTTTGAGCTGCCTGGCTCAGCTCCCCTCCCTCCTGCCACCAGGCCTTCATATGCCCAGGCCACCATAGTCATCTCGGCCTCCTCCGCTCCTCTCCATGTGCTCCCCTCTGGTTATGATAGCCTTGTCTACTCTAAACACCTCTTGGCTCAAAGATTTCCTTGGAGTGCTTGTTTTCATTCCCAGTGACCACTGTGAACTGCAAAGAACATGCAGTCTCGGGGGTTACCCAGATAGAGGGCAAAAAAGAAGAATAAGGGCAGTCTGTCTCTGGAAAAGCCACCAGCCACCAGCAGGAGAGCTTATATTCAGTTTTTATGTGTGTGAAATAAGGTGAGGTTTGATAAGTTTCTTCAGGGGGCTCCTGGGTAGCAATTTTTCTGTCCTCTAGCCCTCCTCCCAGGGGATCTGTCCTGAGGTCCCCCCCCCCATTTTTTTTTTATAAAGACTGGGTATCTAGATATAAGTCAGAATCTAAGCCAGAAACAAAGGCCTGAAAAGAGAGGCCACCAAATGGGGCATCAGAGAGAATGCAGGAAGCATGAACTGACCTCCATTGAGGATTCCCAACAGAGAGAGTGGAGGGGAAGGGGGAGGGGGAGGGGGAGGGAGAGGGAGAGTCCTTTTGAGAGCCATCTCATCTCACTGCTGAGTGAGAAGAGGCAGCACAGAGGGTACAAGCCTTTTTTCCCCCCACATGGTCTTTATATTTCATCCTGGATCTAACTATGTATATCAGGCTGGCCTTGAACCTACAGAGATCAGCCTGTCTACCTCTCGAATACTGTTATTAAAAATATGTGCCACCACACCAGGTTATAGGTTTGTGTTTAGGGCCTGGGCATCTTTCATCCTCCCAGAATCCCAAAGATTGAGGTTACCAGTAGATCCCACCTACTGAAAGACTCCACATCTGGCTAGGCACCCCACCATGGGATCAGCTGTCTTCCATTCAGTGGCTAAAGAAACTCCATCTGTGCTAGGCATCTATCTTGTTGCCTGTTAGCCTTTGTGTCTCTGACCTAAGTTCCTGGAGGATAAAATCCCCACAACCCTGACTCCTTGACCCCTATCCAGCTGTAATATGGTCATCTGTTTGGATTATGATGTGTCTAACTGCTAAATTTGGGGTTCTATAACCTGCTTAAGCAGATCTTCAAGGACTATTTCAAGGCTACCTTGACTACTTAGTCTTAATCAAGCAGAACAGCATGTTGGCTTGTGCAACTTGCTTGAGTAGACACTCAGGGACTTCTTGAGGTTTTTGCTTTTAAAAGTCCTTCCTTACCTACCTCTACATGGCATGTCTCTGATTTGGGTTAGGAAGGAATTGCTGCCCATTTGGGGTGCACTGTGTGAAGATTGTCTCTGTATATTCAATTGCTGATTGGTGTACTGGCTTAGAGCTGAGTACTGGCCAGATTTGGGTGTTTGTTTGTTTGTTTGTTTGTTTTTTAAAGAGATTTAATTATTTATTTTAATGAGTACACTGTAGATGTCTTCAGTCACACCAGAAGAAGGATTGGATCCCATTACAGATGGTTGTGAACCACCATGTGGTTGCTGGGGATTGAACTCATGACCTCTAGGAAGAGCAGTCAGTCCTCTTAACCACTGAGCCATCTATCTCTCCAGTCCCAGATTTTGGTATTGTTAAAAGGTTTTTTTTTTTTTTGGTTTTGGTTTTTTGAGACATGGTTTCTCTGTGTAGTCCTGGCTGTCCTGGAACTCATTCTGTAGACCAGGCTGGCCTCGAACTCAGAAATCTGCCTGCCTCTGCCTCCTGGGATTAAAGGCGTGCGCCACCACCACCTGCTGGTATTGTTAATTCTTATGGCTCATTACCTGCCTCAGCATTTTGTAAGCACTCTCCCTCCCTACCTACTAACAGATTGGCTTAGTAAAGAGCTGCTGGCCAATAGCTAAGCATGAAAGGAGAGGAGGAACTTTTGGGCTGAGGGTCTCTAAGAGAAGAAATAGAGGTGAGGGGATTCACCACCTGGACAGGGAGGTGGTTGGACCAGGACTGAGAGATGTAAAGAACTAGCCACGTGGAAGGTCAATGAATACGATGAGCTAGCTAAGTGGTAGCCCAAGCTAAATGCCTAAGCTTTTTATAAATATTAATGAGTCTCTGTGTCATTATTTAACTTCTGGTAGGTCTAGAACATCCTTCTATATAGTGCAGCTAGTAGTTTTAATAAATGTGGCTAATTATAATCTGAATTCAGCCTGATAGTCTTTTCCCAGTGATCTCAAGCTCCATAATACCTGGAGGCCCCTGCAAGATGCAGGAGAATCCAGATTCAGGGCCTGGGGTCCAGGATGGGTCCCGGCAGGGCAAGTACCATACTCTGAGGCCCTGGAGGTGAGCAGCCCTAGTCAGGGGCAGACACACTTATAGATTTAGGGGCTAGGAGGGAAGCCCCAGCCTGTGGCCACCACCAATCTACAAAACGGAAACACAACTAAAGTAAGAATTTCTGGCTGACATGCTCCTGAAACAGGATCAATCAGTGAGTTCTGGAGTCTGGACATTTGGAGTGATACAGGGAAAATCTGAAGCAAATGTAGACGCAGTCTCCAGGGACAGAGTAGGAGACCTGTTTTGGTGTGCTTATAATTTTTGTTGCTGAAATCAGGGCCAGAATGACACAGCTAAGTCCCCTAGAATTACTTCACAGCACCTCAAGGACTTCTTCAAGGGGTCTATGGAGCTAAGATGTCACCTGTGAAGCTCTTCACTCTCTGTGAACTAGAACAGGCCACTTTTGATGTGGGATGGCCAGATGGAGTGTCATTTGGCCCTAAAACCGCAAAGAGAGTCTGGCCAGTGGTCACAGGGAACCCTGGATAACCTGCCTTACACTGACTGCTGCAGCCCCTCCATGGCTGAAAAGTGCCCTTAAACAAGTCTCCTCTGCTTTAGGTGCCAACTCAATGAGTCAGAGGCTGAGTAAATATCTTAACAAAATGCCTGGACTCTCTGTTTTTGTCCTGGAATAGCAAGAAGAGAAAGAAGAGGAGGAGGAGGAAGAGGAGGAGGAGGAAGAGGAGGAGGAGGAAGAGGAGGAGAAGGAAGAGGAGGAGAAGGAAGAGGAGAAAGAGGAAGAGGGGGAGGAAGAAGAGGAAGAGGAGGAGGTGAGGTGGCAGAGAATCCCATACCTAACAGTCCACACATCCAGGCATCCCAGGACCCAGCTGTCTGAGGGGACCATGCACTTGCAGTCCAAAGAATTTTTCTGGACCTGACATTACTTTTACACAGCAGGAGAATGCTGGATTATACTACATCCCAGCTGAGCCAGACTCCTGCTTTTCTCCCTCCTAGAGTAGTACCCCCTAGTAGGTCCCCCTTGCCAGATAAAGGGCTGACGGGTAGCAGAGGCCCAGGCTTCCTTTTCTAGCTTATGTACCTTTTCAACCATTGATCCGTATAATTGGAAGACCCAGAACCCTTCCTCCTTTGAGAAGCCTCAGGCCCTCATCAGCCTGTTGGAAAATGTTTCCCCCTCCACCCAGAGGGGCTGATTTTAAGCAGTTTCTAGGTATTGTTTTTCACCACAGAGAAGAGGCACTGAATCATGACTGAAGCCAGGAAGGCTACAAAGGATCCCAGGGTAACAGGGGAAAATGCAGAAAGAAGAGCTGAGTGACTATTGTTCTCAGCAATACAAAACTGGGATCCCAGGACTAATCAATGTATGAAGCACTAGACACCTCTCACTGGGGCCTCCTGACTGGAATGAGAGCAGCAGCTACGAAGACAACAAATAATTCCTAAAGGTATCTGAGGTAACTCAGAGAAATCGAGAATCTTCTGCTGGGTTCCTGGAGCACGTCTGGAAGGCTTACCAGAAGTTTACTCCATTGATCTGGTTGTCCCAGACAACCAGCAGGCTGTTAATATTGCTTTTGTCACCCAGTTAACCCAGACACACACAGCAAGTTACAGAAATTAGAAGCATTTGAGAAGCAGAATTGGTTACAGTTGTTAGAAATAGCCCAGGAGAATTTTAACAATAGAGATCCAGATGAGAAGAGAGGCAAGAGACTGGCCAGAATAATGGTGTCTGTATTCAGACAAGTGACCAAATCAGCCTTGAGCCGGGTTGGAGAGAGACCCATGTGAATATTGTAAAGAAAACAGTCACTGGAAGAATGAGTGTCAGCAACTCTGACAGGAGAAAGAAGTACAAATCCTCAGTCTGACAGGGTTGGATTGATGGGGCCAGAGCACCACACTAGTGAGCCCTCAGGAGCCCAGGGTACAGGAAAGGGGGGGGCAAAACTCTGGTTTCTGGTAGATACAGGTGCAGCCTATTCTGTGCTAATACAACTTCTCAGTCCCCTCAATAAGAAAAAGACTACCATCCAAGGGGCCACAGGGACCAGAAACTACACTTGGACCACCAACAGAGAAGTGGACATTGGACAAGGTATTGTGACTCATTCTTTTCTTGTTATTCCAGATTGTCCATAACCTCTAATTTGGAGAGACTTGCAGAGAAAACTTGGTGCCACCATCAAATTCAGTGAGAATATAGCCACCCAAGGCCTAGGGAGACCATACTTAGGCATTCTTCTTTCTTGCCCCTCATCAGAAGAATATAAAATGACAAAAAATAATACTGAAAAACAGAGAGTGGATGACTCTTCTTAACAGAATTAATGCTAATGTTTTCTGGAGTATGGGCAGAGACCAGTTTCCCCAGACTGGCTTCACATTGGCCACCAATTATTGTTCAGCTCTGGATCTCAGCCTTACCTGTAAGGGTAAAGCAGTAGCCTATCTCAAGAGAAGGTGAGGTAGTCACTAGAAACCACATCAGCCTCCATAGAGATGCAAGTATTTTGGAGTTAGAACACTCCATTGTTCTCTGTCATTCAATCCGATCAGGAGTTAGAAGGATCTGAGAGAGTAGAAACTACAACTGTTTCAAACAATTACACTTAACTCTGCCTGTTGGATCGAGGAAAAACTGTACACACTGTCCTGTACCTGAAAGATATCTTTTTTTCTCTCTACTCCAGAGCTCTGTGAGCCAACCTATATTCTCGTTTGAATGGATAGACTCCACGTCAGGGTTCACTGGCCAACTGATCTTGACTTGAGTGTCATAGATGCCTAAGAACTGCCCCATTCTGTTTGATGAAGCTCTCCTTAAGTACTGATGAGGGCACTCAAATGTCACCCTCTTTCAGTATGTGGATGATCTCCTCATTACTGAGCGCACTCTGAAATAATGCCAACAATATACTAAGGAACTGCTTAATATGCTTCAGCAGCTGGTCTACCATATGTCTGACAGGGCCCAATTACACTCCAATGAGGTAACTTATCTGAGGTATTGCTTTAAAAGAAGCAGCAGGACTCTGTCCTTGAGCAGGATCCAAGTTATCTTGAATATTTCTGAGTCATGGGATCAAAGGTGGGTGAGAGAAATCTTGGGTACAGTTGGATACTGCAGGTTTGGATACCCAACTTTGCAGAAATAACAAAGCTATTATACCGGAGTCTAGGAGAAAGTGGCCTCCTAAGCTGGGAAAACAAAGAAAAAGAGGCATTCTGAAAACTCAAGGGGGCTTTGATATCAGTACCAGCACTCAGGCTACCTGGCTTTTCTAAGCCTTGCTGTCTGTATGTGGATGAATGACACAGGGTGGCTAAAAGTGTGTGCGTGTTCCTTTTTCTTTTTTTGGCTAAAAGGGCATCCTGAGACATGGGTGCTCAGGAATCTTACAGCTCTGGGGTGGGGCAGTGTCCCTATGAAAGGATATTGTGAGACATGGGAGCCCAGGGATCACACAGTTCTGAGAGGATGCCTCCTTAGCAGAGGTGTTGCAGCTCCTAAAGGAGGGTACCCCCCAGCTGAACAGAGGAGCTCAGGGGCTTCAGCCCCACTCCTTCTTCCCTGCTTGTCTTCACCACTCCTTGCCTTCTTCCGATGAGAGAGTCACATCAGACAACAAATTTCATAAAAGAGATTGGAAGGCCCAGGGTATGGAAGGATAAATCCAGGAAGAGCCTGCCTCTACTCCTGGGAATGGAGAGCAGAAAATAGAACAAAGGGGTAGTGCCTATATAGGATTTCTTGGGGGATGGTGGAGCTTTTCAGGGCAGATATTTCCAGAATGTGGATTGGTGGGCTTTCAGATCCTGTGCTTGAGGAGTTTAGGGATTGGTGGGTTTTCCTGGTCATGGATTGGTGGTTTTTTTGTGGGGAGGTCAGGGATTGGAGGGTTTTTTCCTGCTTAGGGATTGGTGGCTTTTTTTCACCCCCTTTTATCTTTCATTGAGCCCATGGGTTGGGATGGGAAGATCTTAGCTGCAGGCAGCTTTGGCTGAGGTGCTAACACTGCTGAGCTACTTGGACAGGCTGGAGAGAGGGTGCTGCCACTGTGGACAGCTCCTGTGGTACCTCATGATGGTTGAGGCAAAGAAGAAGTTGCCATCATCATGGACAGCTCCTGGCTGCAGGCTGAGACAGGAAATGGCACTGTTTTGACAGGCACCATTTTGACAGCTCCTGCAGCATGCAAAAGACAACTGGGGACATCTAGACTCATCTGTCACCCCTACTGCCTGAATGACCTTTAATTGAGCCAGCACACAAGTCCCAATGCGTTGATTTGTGTGGGTCTGCCTCCTTACCCAACAGAACCTTGGACCCTTCCTGGAATGGACTGTACCCTGTGATCCTGATAACTCACTGTCAAGATAGCAGGGATCACAGCTTGGATCCACCATTCCCATCTATAGGTGAAGAGGACCAGCCAAACAAAAGGAGAAAAATGGAGGGTAATGTGAGCTCCCAAGTACCTCTAAATGTACAGCTGATCTGTACCTTAGACTCAGCCAACACTGACATTGTGGATTTTGTCACGAATCTCTTATATGTGGCCAGCTAAAGGGTTTGGGAACTGTCCAGGGAACCATGCACCCTTTATCCAGAGTGAACATATTCTCTGGACTGTCACCCCTCTACCCCCACCTATGTTTAGACTTGACCTGTGTGACTTTGGCTGATCCACAAGGTTAGGACCATCCACTACCAATGTGAACTATAAAGGGGTGATTTCAAGGGTGTGCTGAGAATGTTCTAAATAAATCCCTTTTCTACATCTATGCAGCTGATGGGCCAGCTCATTGTGATCAGCAGAAAGGAGATCATCCTTGGTCTGCCCTAGACTGTAAGACTGAGTATCTGAAAAGGGCATCTGGACCTACACATCTTTATTGAGTGGGAACACCCCTTCAGGGTGTGCCTATGGGAAATGTAACCCCTTTATTCTAAGAGTCATAGCTTGAAATAAGTTGAGCACACAGCCCTTGCTTAAAGGCAGGATCTAGGGTTTCTGGCTTGTTGATAAGAGATATAGATGTGAGTATGCTGTGGAATCTGTTATATGAAATAGGTCACCTGACAAAGCTCACCTTGCCAGCCCAGATAAAAGCTGGCTGCCTTAACAGAAGGCTAGTATGTCTCCCTCCCTGTCCTCCAGCCTCAGAACACTCCACCCATGGTAATAAATCAATCCATAGTCTCAACCAAGGGGGGCTATTGTAACGAACTCAACATAAGCTCTAATCTGCAAAGGACATAGAATGGTTTCATCTCCTGATGATGTTTCTGACCTTAAAGTTACTAAATAATGAGATAACTCATACTTTCCCCAGCCCTGGAAATGATTGCTTGTAACTTTAACTTTTTCAGATCCTATTTTTAATGATAGTTCTTAAATGTTCTAATCTCCTTTTAGCCTCCTACCCACCAGAGGTAGTGGGAAAGAAAGGATAATGGGAAGTGGACCTGTTTGAAGTAGGTTTTTTGGAGCACCTCCTGTCTGTGTTGTCTGGAAATCGGCAGTTCAGTTCACAGGTTAGCAGGCAGTGCCAGCTTGATCCACTTTGAAAACACTTCATGGATACACCAGCAGTCCATTTTGGTAGAGTCGGGTTAGCAACAGCAGTGACATGACCTAGCAAAGACAGCCAGGCCACAGCCTCTGCTGAGACAGGAAATGGCACTGAGGGACCAGCAGGAACATCAGGAGAAGTTTTTCACTGTGCCTCTCTCAGGGAAGTGAAGATCAGTGAAGATGAGAGACCCACAAGTACTGCACAGCTATCTGTGTCAGCAAGCCAATCTTTCTCTCTGTCACTCCTGTGAGTCCTATTTATACCCTCCAAACATCACGTATCTTCCATGTACCTTGCCTCAGCACGTGCGTCCAATCAACCTGAGTCTGTGGAGTCCCAACTGTGCAGCTCAACTACACAGTGTAAGGCGGACCAATACATGTGTGTTGTTAGCAAAGAATCCTCCATCACGTATTCTTTCACATGTTTGCTTTAGCAGAACATCCTCTCTCCTGTGTCTGCTTCAGTGAAATGTTCCTTCATGTGTCTGCCTTAGACTTTCACCTGTGTCCACTTCAGAAAAACGCTCCTTCACGTGTTTGCCCCAGCAAAACATCCAACACAACTGACTCTCCAAAGAACCCTTAATTTTCCACTTCAATGGCTGGCTTTGCCTAGACCTCAAGCCTCATTTTTACTTGGATCAGCCTCTCAATTACTCAAACTTCATCCTCACCAAGAAGTTCAAACTGAACCAGAAGAAACTAAGCTTACCCTAGGAGACCTGCGAGGAACGAGTACTTGTTTAATCACTTCAACTTAGAATTACTCAGCTTTCATTTATGGTCACTCCTATCCTGTAGTTCTCCCATGTACACCAGTACATTTGAACATAGTAGGTTATATTTTCTGGCTCCTTTAGCGATACAATGGGCCTGTGCATTTGGTCTTGCTGAACTTCTAGAATTAGGACCACAGGAAGTAAATATCTGTATTCCGGCCCATATCCTTCCCCAAGGAGGTATGTGTCCTGGAGAAGAGGATAGGAAATACTTGCCTGCATATGGAGGACACTACCATATGAAGTCCAGGGTGTAGTTAGGATAAAATCAGTTTCAGCTATAGTTATAGCTCTCCTAGAGACAGCAGGGATTGCAGGCATGGCTGCTCTCAGAATATCAGCATTGACTATTCAAGACCTAATTGATAAAGCAGATCAAGATATACAACACCCCGAGGATTCCACAGGGCAGCTTGAAAAGCAAGTGGATTGTTTGCCAGAAATGGTCTTACAAAACTGTTGAGGACTAGATTTGTTATTCATCAAGGAAGGAAGCCTTGTGCTCCCCTGGGTAAAAGTAATGTTTTTGTACAGCTCAGGGAGATGAGTTTTCTGCATCCCTGACTCCTTGACCCTCACACACAGACACGTACACTGTGATGTGAGCACCTGCTTGCTATGACTCGCCGCTAAATGTCAGCTTCTTTAACTTGCTTATACATTCGAGGACTATGCTAAGACCACCTTAACTTAGTCTTGGCCAAGCAGAACAGCTCTTTGGCTTCTGTAACTTGTTTGTGCAGACATTCAAGAACTTCCTGTGGTTTTGCTGTTAAAAGCCCTTCTTTCACCTGCCTCTGAGTGGCACATCTGTGAATTGTGTTAGAGACTGAGGCTCTGCTAGCAGTTTTAGTAAATTTGGCTAATTATAATCTGAGTTGAGTCTGGTGGTCTTTTTCCTGTGATCTCAAACTCCATAACATCAACTTTATGGGTTTCCCTTCCTTGCTAGCCTGGGAAATCCTTCAGCAGGCTAAGCTCACTCAGGGTGGGGTGTCACCCTCTCCTTGTGGTACTACCATATACCTCCCAAGCCTTGCTGATGGCTGAGCTCCTAGATGTCATGCCGTGGGGCTCTGCAGATGTGTCTTTCTTCCCTAGACGATGAGTGTATGTGACTGGTAAGTCTCTGCTGGTCTTTACTGTGTCATGTGTGGTTTGCAGAGTGAACACTTTGTTTGTGAGATGTCTCACACCAGGATGATGGAGGCCAACAAGGGTCTGTGGTTGCTCCTGGTGAGACAATATGCTGGTCCCTGAAGCTATGAGGAACTAAGGGCAAGAGGTGCTATGGGTCAAGTCAGTTCTCACTCCCAGTACCAGGTCTTGGTCCAGCCTTGGTCATGCAAGTTCCGCTGATGGTGAGGGAAGGATGTTGCCAAGGCAAACCTTAAACATGCAAACTGAAGCTGGGAGCCATGTCAGCCTGCACAGGCACCTGTGGGCATCCTTCATGGGTCTTTGTCCTTCGCCAACTGTTGACCAAGCCACAGTTGGCCAACTTGTCATTTCTGATGTGTTAGGCATTGAGATTGTTGATGCTCAAAGCTGTGCATCTATAGTTGCTGAATTCAACAATCTCTAAGACTCGATCTGTGTCTCTGTGGCAGAATACACAGGTCCTGGATTCAATCTCCAGCACTCCTAGCAAACAGATAGACAGACAAGCAAACAAATGAATAAACTGGAATAAATATTCAGGGGTCTTTAAGAGCAAGCCCTCTGGGAACATGAACCCCTGTACACAGAAAAAAAATGTGTAGATGAATCTCCTCATGCTAATATGCAAAGGACCCCTTCATTTTTCTCTATCTGAGAGTAGAGAAGCCTCTTAGCAAGGACGGGGACATCATCCCGGGATCCTTACCTGCAGATGGTTTCCTGGGGAAACACAATCACTGGGGCCTCGGACTGAGGGGAGAGAATGGGGAGGGTGAGCAAACAGAAGACGTCTGGTGGTCACAGCCTGTGGGATGATGCCCCTCTCCTGGTGGTCACAGCCTGTGGGATGATGCCCCTCTCCTGGTGGTCACAGCCTGTGGGATGATGCCCCTCTCCTGGTGGTCACAGCCTGTGGGATGATGCCCCTCTCCTGGTGGTCACAGCCTGTGGGATGATGCCCCTCTCCTGGTGGTCACAGCCTGTGGGATGATGCCCCTCTCCTGCCCAGACTCCACCCTGCTGCTGAGCAAGGGATCTGCAAAGTTCTGCTTTTCAGGTCCCTCCAGCTTCTCAGGATGTCAGGAGAAATAGTTCCTGAGTTGGGTACAGCTTGACCTTTCTTGTGTGGGGGGAAATAGAAACCAAGACCAGCCCTTTCCTCTCTCTCTGTGATGCCTGGGAAGGCATTGCCTATGACTTCCAACCTCCGAGAGAGAGGGACTTGGCAGACCCAGCTGAGATCCAGGCAGGACTTCGGAATGACCTAGAAGGGGTGCCTTTCCCTTACACAGAAGGCCAGCATCAATAGACAGGAGATCGAAGGTCAACAGCCAGTGGCTTTAGGACTATCCTGTGTGTTCTGCTCTTCCCTGCATACTTACACCCCCCCCCACACACACAAACACGCAAAGAGTTGAATGAAGGCCATCTATTCCCTCTCTACCCATCAGATCCACCTCCACAGGCATCTTTTCTATTGAGTGGACAGCAGCGCCATTAAACAGACTCCTCCTTGCCCAACAGGACCTCTGCTGCCCCTGTCACAGTGGCTTCTCGGACACTGGACTTGCAGGGTTCTCAGTCAGTGCCCCTGGGCCTATTGGGGGGATGGCTCCAGGATTTGGGGAAAAGAAATGGCAATGAGATATAGGAACTAAGTATGAAAACAAGAAGCATCACCTGGCCTGCCTGGGATGAGGCATCTGTGAGTTTGTAATTGACAACTGAGAGTGGCTGTCATGGGGGCCAGTTACTTAGCTCCACTCCTGGCTCCCCCCAGGGATGGGAATACCACCCTGAAGAATGTCATATACTGCCCCTAGGAAGCTTTACTCCCCTTCTCATCCTATGTCCAATGAGCAGCTAGAAGCCCCCAAGTGGTATTTGTTTTCATTTCCTTGCTTTGGGTTTTGAGACAGGGTTTCACTCTGTAGCCCAGGTTAGCTTCAAGTTCACTATTGTAGCTCAGGTTAGCCTCAAGCTCACTATATAGTCCAGATGGGTCTCAAGCTTGGTGATCTTGCCTCAGCCTCCTGAATGCTGGAATTACAGGTGTGTTACTGTGTGTCTTAGTTACTATTCACTTGCTATGATAAAACACCATGGCCAAGGCAGCTTTGAAAAGAAAACATTTTAATTGGGGCTGGCAGTTGCAGATAGCTCCATGGCCACCATGGTGAACAGCATAGCACCACGAAGGCAGGCAGGCAGGCAGGCGGGCATGATACTGGATCAGTACCCGAGAGCTTACATCTTGATCCACAAGCATAAGGCTAGGAGAGAGAGAGCTTACTAGAATGGCATGGGCTCCTGGGACCTCGAAGCCCACTGCTAGTGTCACACCTCTCCCAGGAAGGCCACACTTACTTCCTTTCTAAACAGTTTTACCAGCTGGAAACCAAACATTCAAATATGTGAGTCTATGGGGGCCGTTCTCATTCAAACCACCACACAATGCCAGGCCCAAAGCAGTGTTTGTTCTCTTGGAAGAATGTTATAGGTCTCATCCAGAAGAAGTACTTTGGACCCAGTCTTCTCGATTTCTTTAAAATTAGTTCTGAGAACCTGGAGATATCACCTGAATGGCTATAATTGCTGATGATGAAGTCTTTATGGGAGGTTCTCAACCTGTGCATCCCGACCCCTATGGCAAGCCTCTATCTCCAAAAGTATCTATATTGTGATCCATGACAATAGCAAAATTACAGTTATGAAGTAGCAACAATAGTTTTATGGCTGGGGTCACCACCACCTGAGGACCTGCATTAAAGGGTCGCGCACAGC
This sequence comes from Mus musculus, assembly GCF_000001635.26. NCBI lineage: Eukaryota > Metazoa > Chordata > Mammalia > Rodentia > Muridae > Mus > Mus musculus. The sequence goes on along the minus strand of NC_000072.6, from coordinate 83,657,828 downwards.
ACTGGGAAGGCTGAGAACCATTGGCTTAGATGAAGGTGGACTCTGATTTGTATTCCCTGACTGCTCTCCTGACACCAAGCTGGGTTCCCCTGACATCCTTTCTGTCAAACAGCAGCTGTGCACCCATCATTTGATCGTTCTGATGCTAACTCCCAGATAGCAGAGACCTCACAGTCTGAGAGTTCTGAGAGTCTCTTACAAGACTGTCCCCACTTCAGAGATCTGTGACTAGTAGGTTGCCAAGCAACCCATTCTTCTGTCTGTCTTACAGCCAATGCCATGACATTCAGCTTTGATGGTTCCCTAGAACAAACCATCGAACTACATGCAAACACTGGGTAGACTATTCAGAGTTTGTTGGAAGGGATAGCCTGAGCCAATGGAAAGATATAAAGCAAGGTTTAGCAGCTCCTGAGCACCATACTTCTGTGTCTCAGGAGTCAGGGTGAGATTGAGCCTTCTGTATTTTCTTGCTCAAGTTTGTTGTTTGAGAGAGACAGGGTCAGCTGAGTATGACGTTGAACTTCTGATCTTTTCCTGTCTCTGTCTCCTGAGTTGTATAGTCACGGGCATGTACCCCATATCTTGTTTAAAGACTGCCTGGGATGGAAGCCAGGGCCTTATGTGTGTAAGACAAGTGATTTACCAACTGAGCTACAGCTCAAACCCTACCTTGCTTAGGATTCTTGTGACTTCCTGTGAAGTCCTTCTCACAGGGATGTCTGAGAGTAGGGGAGGGGGGGGTGGAGGTTTCTAATCAATGTGGCCTTTCTGGAACTGGTGGCCATCCCAGAAAGGACCTGAGTCATCTCACCAAAAGAACCCAGGTGTGCTCAGAGGGAATTCATTATGATAACCAAGGATTATCGTCACTCAGGAGTTAGGCTTGCAGGAACTTTGACCTAGGACACAGCCAACAATCACATATAAAGTCTGTCAGGGCCTTTCTGGTGACCTGTCTGTAAAGTTCTGAGGTTTGGACTGGCCAGGCTCCCGGTCTTTGCCTCCCCCTACAAATTCTCCCACCTCGTGCACTGTTTTTGTTTGTTTGGTTTTTGAGACAGGGTCTCACTATGTGGCTCTGACTGGCCTAGAACTCACTATGTACACCAGCTTGGCCTCAAACTCAGAGAGATCAACCTGCCTCTGCCTCCCAGGTGCTGGGATTAAAGCTGTGTGCTACCTCAAGCCTGATGAAAATCAGAGGCCAGTGCTGGGCATCTTCCCTTATCTCTTCCCACCTTTATTAAAAAAGAGCTAATTGATTCAGTGAGGCAGCCTGGCTAGAAAGCTGTAAGGATCTTCCTACCTCCACCTCCCAACACTGTGACTACAGGCACATGCTGCTGTGCCCAGTTTTTGATGTGGGTGGTGCTGGGGAGCCAAACTCTGGTCTTCATGCTTAGCGCTTCATGCTTCAAGCGCTTCACTGTCTGAGCCATCTCCTCAGCCTCTCAAGAATGTTTCCCCTGTAAAGTTGACAGTCCCCTTCTTAGGGGCAGATTGCAGACCCTGCTGAAGGGGGTTGGGTGGTGTGTGGCTCTGAGGCAGAGGCTGGCATGGAGCCAGGGGCAGAGGGGGAAAGGGCTGTTGGGCTCTTGGCCTCTGTAACTCCAAGAGGAGGAGGGGCCAGTGGTAACATTGGATTTCTGCAGAGTCAGAGGGAGGAGGCAGGTTTGGGAAGTTGTCCTGACCTCAGGAGAACATAGATCAGGCTCCCACTGTGTTTCAGGCTCTCACTACTGTGGGCTTGCAGGACAGGCTTTAGGAACCAGTGGCAAGAACGGTGCAGGAGGATGAAGGAGGCCGAGCTGAACAGAGATATGGCTAGATATTGCACAGACAACCAGTGTGTCTCCCTACAGCCCCAAGGTAAGAATATTTAGGTAAGAATATTGCCTATACCCTGCCCTCTGAGCCCATCTTTGCCAGCCCAGAGATTTGTATCATCCCTGCCTTGGTTCCATAGTAAATAGATGGGTCAGAATAAACAGGTCGGCAGAGGACCAGAACTCTGAGCACCCCAGGCTCTATATGAAACCTCCAAGAGCCCCTCCACTGGGTACAGTAACCCGATGTCAGGAAAAATGTGCACTTGGAGTTCAGATGGGCCTGGTTTTGAACCCCGGCTTTGCCCTCCACCTAGCCCGTGCACCCTCTGGAGCTGGTGCTCTCCGAGATCATTAGTGGGTGCATCCCTGGCTAGTAACCAATTTCCCAGAAGGCCCTAGACATGCGTCCAGGGCAACATGTCAAGCTCTGTGGAAGGCTCCAGGGATGAAACCATCCACCCCAGGGACACTAATGCTTGATGTGGTCAGGCTTGTTAACAGAATGGGGACCTGTGGTCTGGACCCCTGCTATGTACCTTCTTTCCACCTGCTTTCAGCCTTCACTTTCTTCTTTCTTTATGATCGCACCCACAGCAACGCTTTCTCTGGGACGGGTTTCATGTCTAGGACACCACTGCAGCCTCTGTGGGTTGTGAGCCCCATACCTTTGGCTGTTACCTGTCCTGAGAGAATGCTTTCTTTCCCTGTGAGAAGCATGGCAGTTGTTCTCATCTCTAACGGACAAGTCAGGGGACTGTGTCAAGACCGACAGTCCTGGCTCTCCCTGCACTCTTACCCTGAGTCTTGGCTTCTCCCCTGCAGGACTGGGGCCTAAGTCAGCTGCTCTCATGGCTCCCAGGACCCTGCGGCACGTCCAGGTCATTCTGGCATTAATGGTGGTGACTGTGATCTTTTCTCTCCTTGCTCTTTTTGTGGTGGGTAAGTTCTCGGGTGACTTTAGCCACAACTCACTCTCCCTCTGTGCAAAGGTCCCAAGAGACCCAGATGGCAGTCTTCTGGACATTTCTGCTCTCTGAAGTAACATTTTGCCACCAACCTAGGCCCAGACCTGGAGTCAACAGAGCCCACTGGGCTGTGAGATGGCTCTCGAGAATGGAGGCTTCTGGGAAGGGGGGCAGGCTTGATGCTCCTCTCTTTCTGGAACCCAGCTTGTGTGGGAAGTCTATTATGTCAGGGCTATGGATTGAGCTGACCCAGGAATGGCATTCTCAGCTTCACAGCCTTGGAGACCTGAGTGGAATAAAGAGCCTCCCTCCCTCCTGCTTCGGGGAAGCAACAACTCTGGACACGACAGTGAGTAGTTCCAGTGAGGACGCGCCTCAGGGAGCTGGCTGTGGGGTGTGGGGCACAGACTCTGCTGCAGCTTCTCTTCCAGCTCCTGTTCCCACGCCGAGCTTCAGCTCCCACCTTCCTCCTAAAACATATTGTAAACTTATTTTTTGATACAGGATCTCATACAATCCAGGTTGGTTTCAAACTAAAAAGCCAAGAATCACCTTAAATGTCTGACCCTTCCTGCCTCCGTTTCTATAATGCTAGGTGTGTGGCACCATGCCCAGGTAATGTGGTACTGAGGATTGAACCCATAACCTCATGCAAACGAAACAAGTGTTCTATCAAATGAGCTGTATCTCTAAACCCCAAATTGTCCCATTTTTCAGCACAGCTTTATTGAGGTCCAGCTGCCGTAAACATTGGGCATATTTAAATTGCACAATCTGATAAATCCCTGTGGAGTGTGTTCCTGAAACCATCTCTACAGTCAGGCTGAGGAGCCAGCTCACCATCCCCTCCCCAGGGTTTGCTTGCAGCCATTGGTGATCTCTCGCATCCCCTCCTGACTTCAACCTCACTTGTCATGGTGAAGAGCAGTTTTCTTATAGAGTTTCATATGAAAAAGGATTTAAAAATAAGCATGTTCTTTTTCAGTCGTTTTTCATCCACGTGATCTGAGAAAAATATTCTTAGTAGTGTTGAGAATTGAACCCAGGCCAGAGTTTCTGTTGTTCCTGCTCATGTGTGTTTGTGTGTGTGTGTGTGTGTGTGTGTGTGTGTGTGTGTGTGTATGTGTAGCAAGCAGCTAGCTAGCCTGCCTGCATTCTTGCGTGGTCCATCCCCAGAGCCTACTAGCTTCAGGGACCAGCTGGCTGCCCTAGGATCACTCAAAGCTGTGTGTGGAGGAGTCTCTAATGTATCACAATGCTGCAACAGATAAATTATAGAGGCAACTGAAGGAAGAGTTTATCTTGGCTCACAGTTTGAAGGCACAGTTCATCATGGCCAGAAGTCGTGGAACCAGGAACTTGAGGTAGTTGATCACATTGTGTTAACAGTCAGGAAGCAGAGAGCTATGACACTAGTGCTCAGCTGTGTGTGTGTGTGTGTGTGTGTGTGTGTGTGTGTGTGTGTGTAAAAGCTTTTCCTCCTTTTCATTCAGTCTAGGACTCCTAGCCCTTAGGATGGTGAAGCCCACATTCATGGTGGGTCTTTTCTGCTCAGTTGAATCTCCCTGGAAACTATCTTATACCCAGAGGTTTGTCTTCTGGGTAATTCTAGGTCCTTCCCAGTTGACAGTGTGACTACCCTACCCAGGGACATTAAGGAATGTTCTGATTTGCCACCTGAGCTTCCCCACTTAACAGGCCTCTATTGCACCTTCTGTTTCCTCTTTTCAGATCATTCCCAATTTGTCAGGGAGACAGAAATGCAAGTGGCTATCCAGAGGCTTAGGGACTATGAGGAGAATTCTAGCAGCTGTCACAAGGAGGTACAGATACTGAAGTACCAAATGGACAATGTTAGTTCTCTGGTGCAGTTGCTTGGGAGCCATCTAGAGGATGTGAATGCTGACATCCTGCAGACAAAAGATGTGCTGAAGGAATCTGGAGCCTTGGCTTTGGAGACCCAGGCGCTGAGAAGCTCCTTGGAGGTGGCCAGTGCTGATATCCATAGTCTGAGAGGAGATTTGGAAAAGGCAAACGCTATGACTTCCCAGACCCGAGGTCTCTTAAAGAGCAGCACAGAAAACACCAGTGCTGAGCTCCACGTGCTGGGCAGAGGCCTGGAGGAAGCCCAGTCTGAGATCCAGGCGTTGAGGGGAAGTCTGCAGAGTGCAAATGACCTCAGCTCCCAGACCCAGGGCTTTCTCCAGCACAGTATGGACAACATTAGTGCTCAGATCCAGACCGTGAGAGATGGTATGGAAAGGGCTGGTGAAAAGATGAACTCGTTAAAGAAAGAGCTGGAAACACTCACTGCTCAGACTCAAAAGGCAAATGGCCACCTGGAGCAGACAGATGCCCAGATCCAGGGCTTAAAAGCTGAGCTGAAAAGCACCAGTTCCTTGAACTCCCGGATTGAGGTGGTCAATGGCCAAATGAAAGATGCCAGCAGAGAGTTACAGACCCTGAGAAGGGACCTGAGTGATGTCTCAGCTTTGAAGTCCAATGTCCAGATGCTACAGAGCAATCTTCAGAGGGCCAAGACAGAGATGCAGAGTTTGAAGGCAGATCTGCAGGCGACCAAAGCCCTCACTGCCAAGATTCAGGGGGAGCAGAATCGCCTGGGGGCCCTGCAGGAAGCTGTGGCTGCACAGAAGCAGGAGCAGAAGACTCAGAGTAAGTAGAGATGTGTGTGTGTGTGTGTGTGTGTGTGTGTGTGTGTGTGTGTGTGTGTGTATGTGTGTTCGTGCTCTGGGGAGCGGTGATGACCTCTGACCCTTTAGCCTCCTTGCTTACCTAACCATCTGGGGAGGAGGATGGTGCTAGAAATGGAATCACATTTAATGAGACAAGCTAGCCTGAGTAGCCTAGTATGGCTTGTAATCCAGCCAGTGTCAAAACAATCACACGCAAGAAAGAGGTGTCTGGTGGCTGATTATGGGATGGATCTCTGGGTGGGGTAGTCTCTGGATAGTCCATTCTTTTGTCTTAGCTCCAAACTTTGTCTCTGTAACTCCTTTCATGGGTATTGTGTTCCCTATTCTAAGGAGGAATGAAGTATCCACCCATTGGTCTTCCCTCTTCTTGATTTTCTTGTGTTTTGCAAATTGTATCTTGGATGTTCTATGTTTCTGGGCTAATATCCATTTATCAGTGAGTGCATTATCTAATGACTTCTTTTGTGATTGAGTTACCTCACTCAGGATGATATCCTCCCGATACATCCATTTGTCCAAGAATTTCATAAATCCATTGTTTTTAATAGCTGAGTAGTATTCCATTGTGTAAATGTACCACATTTTCTGTATCCATTCTTCTGTTGAGGGACATCTGGGTTCTTTCCAGCTTCTGGCTATTATAAATAAGCTGCTATGAACATAGTGGAGCATATGTTTTTGTTACCAGTTGGAACTTCTTCTGGATATATGCCCAGGAGAGGTATTGTGTGATCCTCTGGTAGTATTATGTTTAATTTTCTGAGGAACCTCCAGACTGATTTCCAGAGTGGTTGTACAAGCTTGCAATCCCACCAGCAATAGAGGAGTGTTCCTCTTTCTCCACATCTTCACCAGCATCTGCTGTCACCTGAATTTTTAGATTTTGCTGAAGGGACCCTGTTATAGCTGTCTCGTATGAGGCTATGCCAGTACCTGGCAAATACAGAAGTGGATGCTCACAGTCATCTATAACGTGGAACATAGGGCCCCCAATGGAGAAGCTAGAGAAAGCACCCAAGGAGCTGAAGGGGTCTGCAACCCTATAGGAGGAACAACAATATGAACTAACCAGTCCCCCTAGAGCTCATATCTCTAGCTGCATATGTATCAGAAGATGTTCTAGTCGGCCATCAGTGGAAAGAGAGGCCCACTGGCATTGCAAACTTTATATGCCCCAGTACAGGGGAATGCCAGGGCCAAGAAGCAGGAGTGGGTGTGTAGGGGAGCGGGGCTGGGGGAGGGTATAGGGAGCTTTTGGGATAGTATTTGAAATGTATGTAAAGAAAATATCTTAAAAAAAAAAAAAAGACATGAGGATCACCAGCTGGGGAGCACGGCTCAGTTTCCGACCTGCTGAGACTTTGAGGATCACCAGCTGGGGAGCACGGCTCTGTTTCCAACCTGCTGAGACTTTGAACAAGCTCCTCCTTGAGCTTTGCTACTCCACTGGCTGTAATCTCAGCACTCAGGAGGCAGAGGCAGGAGGATCAGGAGTTCAAGGCCAACCTCAGCTACATAGTGAGTTTGAGGATGGCCTGGAATACATAAGATCTTACATCCAAAATGAGGATAACAGGATTGTTTCACACCCAGACACATGCGAAGACTTCAGACTGCACCAGGACCCCTCACGTGCAGCTGAGGCTTACTGAGTCATTATTGCAAGGGCTTAGAGACTGAGAAAACATGTCCCCACCATCACAACCTGATGGGCTATGAGGGCAGGCTTGCAGAAATGACACACAGACAAGAGAAAGGGATGAAGAGATGGGAGAAGCATGGACTGGGGTCTGGGATGAAGAAAGAGCCAGAGAAAGGGAGAAGGGCCTTCCCTTCTAGTGTGTGCAGCACAGAGAGATCAGATGAGGAGGTCTTGGGCTGACTTTTGAAGACCGTTAGCTGCATGGCAGGCACATGGGGCATATCCACCAAGGCATGGGGACAGGAATCTGGGGTTCTGGAAACTCCCAACAGATGAGGAGCCTGTGGGAAAGAGGGCAACTTTCTCAGATGTGGACTCAGTGTGCAGGGGCCAGAATGGTGGCTTTCCAGCTGTTTCATATGTACCTTTAGCATTGGCTTCGTCTTACACAGTACCAGGATGGATGAACATGCACTCTGCAAAAGTGCTCTGACCTATTCTCCATAAAAAGCTACTTACAACCTAGTAATGTTAGAAAGGGTCCCTTGAGAACAGTGCGCTAGAGGCCAGGAGCTGCCTGGAAAGCACACAGTAAACAGGGAAAAGCTCTGAGCTTGCAAGTCCTCCTCCAAAAGCTGGGAACTGCTGGACAGTGGCAAGGTGTCTCCCTAGAAGGCTTGGCTTCCCAGTCTCAGTCGGAGATAAGGAGTAGAAAAGGGCAGCTCTCACTTGCTGGATCTGGAATGCTTTGTGGAGATTCAAGGCTGTCTTTTACGGGCTATGCAGACTAGGATAGAGGCCTAAGCTTGTAGGCTCTTGGATGTTGGTTCTGGGCTGTTGGTGCAGACTTGGTCATGAGATGTTGGTCTTGACGGTATTTGCATGCATATGGCAAGGTGCACCATGAGGAGAAGGATGAGGGTGGAGAAGGGAAGCCAAGCTTCATGGGGTTAGAAGTGTGCCTGAAGGAGAGAGCATGTGAAATATTGATCATGTGGTAGGTACAGAGAGGCAGATGTGAGAAGACAGCCACCGAGCTTGCAGCATATTGCTGTGCTCCATTCAAATTCATTGCTAATGTTTTGGTGAACTCCCCTGAGATGGGCTTTCCAGGTTCTGATAGACCTGGCTTGAGAGTGAGAGAAAGAAGCAGAGAAGCAGCAAATAGAGAGGTAAAGAGAGAAAGAAGAGAGAGGGTGAGGGAGGGGGAGAGAGAGGGAAGCAGAGGGGGTGGAGGGAGAGGGAGACAAAAAAAGAGGGAGAGGGAGACAAAAGAGGGAAAGTGAGAGGAGGAGAGGGAGGACACCCGAGTGGAGCAGCTAGCTTGTCAGTGAGGTTGGGTGTGGAGGAGGCTGGTCACCTGGAACACGAGCAGAGTGTTGGAACTTGGTGCTGCCTCCTCTGGGTGGAGTGGAAGGCGGCTCACAAGATGAAAGAGGCTGTAGGAACTGGAGAACTGGAATGGAGTGATTTCTGGAGCGGAGTTGACAAGTAGAACTATGTGGGCAGTACCCAGGACCTGCCTGCCATGCTGTCTGTGTGCTGGGAGTGACATGGGCGGCCGGAAGCCTTCCCTGCTTCAGTCCTCTGCCCACTCTGCCCTGCTGTCCTCACATTCTCTTTGGCTTTCTGTTGTGGCATCAGTGACTACTGCTTCCACACTTTGGGGTATACTATGGAGAGGCCCCCCCTCAAAAAACCATAAAAGTTCAGCTCTGGAACTGAGACCTTTTGGCCTGGATGCAGCTTGGCTTCAGAACTTTAGGAAAACCTTCTAGGTACTTCTAGTAGCAGCCATGCTTTGAGCTTTCCTTCTACCCACTCCTGTTCAGTGTGTGTAGTGTATATACACATGACACATGAGTGCACATGTGTATAAAGGCTAGATTGTCTTTCTCAATTTCTCTCCACTTGATCTGTCTATCTAATCTGTCTATCTATCTATCTATCTATCTATCTATCTATCTATCTACCTACCTACCTATCTACCTATCAATTATCTATCATCTATCAATTATCTATCATCTATTATCCATCTATCTATGTATCTACCTATCTATGTATCTACCTATCAATTATCTACCTACCTATCTCTCTCTCTCTCTCTCTCTCATCTATCTATCTATCTATCTATCTATCTATCTATCTATCTATCTATCTATTATCTATCTATTATCTATCTATCTATCTATCTATCTATCTATCTATCTATCTATCTATCTATTATCTATCTATCTTTGAGATAGACATACCTCAGGCTGTCTTGAAACTTGATATCTAACCAGGGATGACCTTGAGTTTCTTCCTCCTGCTTCCACCTCTTCGAGTTCTGGGACTACAGAAATGGCCTATTATGTGTGGTTCATGCAGTTCTGTGACCAAAACTTGATTGCTTTCTGCAGAATAGCCAAGCATTCTACCCACTGAGCTATATCACCTTATTTTTGGAGAAAATATTTCTCACTCCATTCCATTAAGCAGACTGGTCAATGGACTTAAGAGATCTGCTGTCTCCACCTCCCAACACTGTGATTATAGGCACATGCAGCACACTGGGCTTTTGTGTGGGTACTGGGAGCTGAACTAGATAGACCCTCATGCCTATGCAGCAGGAACAGCATTAATTCAGTCATCTCTCTAGCCCTTGAATCTTTTCTTTAAGGACAAAATAGGCAGTAATTTAGGCTTCTGGGTTGTAAGGTCTCTCCTATAGAACTGCTTCCTGCTGCAGTATTGAGGGAATACCACAGATAGCACACAGATATATCACACAGTGTTCCAGTAAGACTTTCTGAGAGGAGGTTGCTGGGGTGCAGTTTGTCTATCCTTGTTTCAACCTCAGACAGTGACAGAATCATCTGCAGGCGTGGCAGAACCATGGCACATGTTAAAAGGGCATTTGGGGGCTGAACAGAGAAGGAACGTTCATCTTAGCCAGTTTCCTGGTGATACTGGCATAGCCAGGTCCAGTTTCCTGGTGATGCTGGCATAGACAGGTGGGGACCACATGCTGAGAATCCCTGCTTCGCACACTTACTATCTTTCACTGAAACCTGAGTTCTTGTGTCGCCATTGATGTTTCTACCTGATTTAAAAGTACCTTCTTCCTGGGTGGGCCAGATGACTCAGCAGGTAAGGTGCTTGTCACCAAGTCTGACAATCTGAATTTGATCCCTAGAACCTGAATGGTGGGAAGAGAGAGCCGACTCCTTTCTGCAAGTTGTCCTCAGAGCTCCACATGCATGCTGTGGGACACACGTGTGACACCCTTCTAATAAATAAATTTAAACACGCACACGGTGCCTTCACCCTGTTCCATCCTCTCCAGCTTGAGCATCTTTACAGAGGACATGGTGCATGTGTATTGGAGTCTGCGGATGGAGATGAAGTCAGGAAGTGAAAGAGGTTACAAATTGCAGGATTGGAAGCAGACAGAAACAGCTGGTGACAGTCATGAGGTGGAGAGTGTTGAATACCAGAAAGCAGGCATCTGCAGAGAGTGCCAGTGGGTGTCAAGGTTGAGAGTTCCCAGCAGTGAATGGCACACCTAGGTGCCCTAGAATGCTGCCTCTAAGATGGGGCTACGAGACTGGGGTATGGGGTCCCAGCCCTGCTCCTGCAACACTGAGCACTGGGAATTAATTGCCAGGGCTTGTGATTTTCCAAGGTAGAGCAGAGGCTGGCTTTGGAACAACGCTATCTGCTCCTGACTCTTTCTCCCTGACCTTTGTTCTAGATCAGGTTCTCCAGCTGATCGCGCAGAACTGGAAGTACTTCAATGGAAACTTTTATTACTTTTCTCGTGACAAGAAGCCGTGGCGGGAGGCTGAGAAGTTCTGTACGTCCCAGGGAGCGCACCTGGCTTCGGTGACCTCTCAGGAGGAACAGGTCAGAGGCCTGGGACTGAGAGTGGGGTATGGATAGGGACACAAAAACTTAAATTTTTGTCCTCCTAATGGGTGATAAAGTCCCTCATGTCCCCATCAGGCAAGGAACAAATATTTACTGAGTTCCCAAGAGTGCTCTGTACTGAGATGGAAGTGTGGCCAGCTACGGCCACCTGCCCAGGGAAGGAGGAAGACCTACAGGCCCCAGCAGATGTCAGCAGGAAGGGAAGGAAAAGATACCTGTGACACCCTTCAATGTAGGGGGTGTTTCTATCTTACATTTCCTCAGCCCCTGCCAGCCTTCCTGTCTGGGCATCAGTCTGGATCGAAATATCCAGTAGCTGTAGACGGCTGGTGAAGAGGAGACCCTGGTCCCCTGAGAGCTAGACTCACTCCTAAGCATCTAGGACTCTGCAAGAAAATACTGTCCACCAGGCTAACAGAGGACTATGCTGTTTGGTTTAGCTTAACCTGCAAAATTGTCTATTCCTAGTGACTCTTCCCAGGACTTGTACAGTGCTGCTAAGAATAAACTAGAATGAGGATTTCTGTCCCAGCCAAGGCACACCCCTTCTCAAATGTGAGGGACATCAAAGACAAGTCAATATGGGGGAAGATGGGGCTTCCCCAGAGGGACCTACCTGCTTCTCTAGAGATTAGATAAGCCATGGAAGGTTCTGGAAGCTTCCGCACTGAGGTGGGCTCATTGATTAGGGGCCAAGGAAGGGATGGTCCAAAGAGTCCACTTCTCACAGTTCTGTCTCCTTTGCACAGGCATTCCTGGTACAGACTACAAGTTCTGGGGACCATTGGATTGGGCTCACTGACCAGGGCACAGAGGGCATCTGGCGCTGGGTAGATGGGACACCATTCAACAATGCCCAGAGCAAAGGGTGATTACAACCTCTGTCTAGCTCTGTCCAGGCACTGTCTGCCTTGGGCAGGCTTTACTGTTCTTTGTGTATGGTCCTGTTTAGTGAGTGTTTGAGTGTGTGTGTGTGTGTGTGTGTGTGTGTGTGTGTGTGTGTGTGTGGTGTATACGTGTGTTTATACAAATGTGTGATGAGTGTGGCATGCATGTTGTGTGATGTGTAATGTTTGTGGTATATGAGATGACATGTAGTATGTTGACCTCTGAGGCCAGTAGACCAGCATCTAGAAAGGACAGGCCTTGGATCTAGCAGGCCAGCTGCCTTCCTGTTCTTTTGATTTCACCTATTCATTTGTTTCCTCCAAGTGTTGGATTCTGTGGAGGATTCCCCTTCAGACCCTGAATCATCAGTAACAGAGGGAGGGCAGCCCCAGTAGGGCCACTCTGGGGACTCCTCTAGTCCTGGTCCTGTCCCCATCCTGAGGTCTCTTTATGCATGGGGAAGGAAGACTGCCTTGTCTAGCAGAGTAAAACCATGTTCTTCCAGGTTTTGGGGGAAAAATCAGCCTGACAACTGGAGACATAGGAACGGAGAGCGAGAAGACTGTGTTCACGTCCGGCAGCAGTGGAACGACATGGCCTGTGGATCCTCCTACCCCTGGGTGTGCAAGAAGTCCACAGGGTGGTCTGCGGCCAGAGTAGGCTAGAGCTGAGTCTGTCCTTCCTGAGACTCCTTCAGCCTTGATCTCACTTCAGGGCTTCCTGTCCTGTATTGCCCTGTCGTTCTGCTATTTAAAACATGCTTGCCTCCTTCTTAAAGACAAGCCCTGCATTGGAGTCCCCTCAGCACCCCATGTCTGCCCAGATAAGCCCTCAATAAACACTCACTGAATGGACAGAAACTTGGTTCTTGACAGTCCCTGAAGCTGCCCTCACTCCCATCTCTCCATGGACTGTCCCCTCCTTCCCTTGGGTCTTTCTGTCACTACAGGTCCACTTTTCAGTGACAGTGCAGACAGCAGCTGGGGTTTCACAGGAACTACAGGGCTTTCCTAAGTCACCCCAGGGGTTCCATGTGTTTCTTCATGTGTGTATTTGGGGCCCTGTTTCTCTCCCTTGTCCTGTGGGCTGGTGGTCTCTGCTCCACCCTGTCATTCATCTTGCTAATCTTTCCAGGGATCTCCTTTCTGCTCACCTTAGGGTGAGAACCTCAGGAGCTCTCTCTTGGTGTCTCCATACACAAGGAATCCCATTCAGGTTTCTGGATCTTTCTCTTTTTCTCTTTGACTTCTTCATATTCTTCCCTCAAACTGCAAAGAGCTTCCTCTCCTCGACCTGGGTGGAATGGCATTCCTTAATAAATAGTGTCTTCGCTGTTCTGTGGAAGAAACTTCAGAAAGAAAACCACGGGGCTGGGCCGGGCGTGGTGGAGCACGCCTTTACTCCCAGCACTTGGGAGGTAGAGGCAGGAGAATTTCTGAGTTCGAGGCCAACCTGGCCTACAGAGTGAGTTCCAGCACAAGACAGCCCGGGCTACACAGAGAAACCCTGTCTCGAAAACAAAACAAAACAAAACAAAACAAAACAAAACAAAACAAAACAAAACAAAATAGGCTCCCCATCTGATCCCCAGCTCCCTAACGTGGCCAGAAGTTTTAGTGTGCCTAAGGTCCAGTATCTGGAAATAGCTCTTTCCTGTATGTTAGTGTGATGAGTTTTCTAGTTGGTTTTTCTTTTCTTTTCTTTTTTTTATTCTTTGTTTCACATCATGCACCCAAGTCCCACTCATTTCCCTGTCCCCTCATATCTGACTGTTGACCTTGCAATCTCAACCCTTCCCCCCAATCCTCCCCCAAAGAAAGCTTAGAAAATACCTCACAGTGGAAACTGTAGTATGCCCTGCAGTGTGTCCTGCAGTGTCTTCTTCTGTCCACACATCTTCACTTGCAAATGTTCACTGCATTGCGTCATTGGTCTGGTTCAAGATCCCTGACTTCTGAGACAACATCAATACTGGATCCCTATCAGGACTCCCAGTTATCCTGCTGTGACCCTGTGCTGTGGAGTCTGAAGCTTTGGAACAGCAGGCCTGGCCCTTTCACACATCCCCTCATTACAGATAGAGATTTCAGGGAGGGTCAACTCAGAGGCAGGGCCCACTCTCCCAAGTGCTGCAGGCTGTGAGGGGCTGGGCCAGCTCTCCTGCTCTCACACCCTTTGAACTGGTTCAGCCATGCCTTCATATATCGGAGCCAGCTTCACCATGTTGCTCAGACAAGAGGCAGGGTCTATTCTTTCACGTGCTGGAGCTAGCAAGGGACGTGGCCAGCTCACCTGCTCTCATTTTCCCAGGGCCAGCTCTCCTGACTGTCACAGGTAGTGAGGGGTGAGGAAGGAGGGGCTAGGGGGGAAAGACATCACCCCAGCACACATGTCACCTCACAAGTGGTTGGGCAGCTTTCCCTTACTCTCATCCTCAGGAATGGCTCACCCACACCCACCTCAGCCAGGGCCAGTCCTACTGTGCTGCCCAGGAGTGGTGCAGGGCTTGCTTTCTCAAGTGCTCCAGCCAGTTAGGGGCAGGACCAGCTCTTCTGCCCTCATGACCCCGTGGGCAGCTTTCCTGACCACTGCAGGTGGTGATGGGTAGGGGGTAGGAAAGGCATCACCCCACCCCTACGCCACCTCACAGGCCAGCCCTTCCACATTCTCACCCTTGGGGGTCGTCTCATGTGTGCTCCCACCATTATGGTCAGCCTTGCTGTGCTTTCCAGGTGAGGTTCAGGGCCTGCTCTCCCGAGTGTTGATGCTGCTGCTGCTGCTGAGCAGAGCTAGCTCTTCTGAGCTCATCACCCCGTGTGTGGCTTTCCTGATTGCCAGAGGCAGTGAGGGACTGGGAGAAGTATCCCCTCTGTACCTGGGCCACCCCATCCATGGCAGATGAATGTCAGGGACAGCTTGGGGCCTTGGGTCTGGCTCACCCACACTCCTGCCATCAGGGTCAGCTCCACTGTGTGCCTGGGAAAGATGCAGGGCTCGATCTTTTGCGTGCTGCCAGAGGTGAAAGATAGGACCAGATCTCCAGAGAGTGACATTCAGTGAGGGCTGTGCCAGTTTTGCACAGCCCCTGGACATCTGTTTGGTCCCCAGTGGCTGCCCTGATCAGAGATATCCCCATGTTCTCTAGTGGCAATGTGAGCCTGGGACATCGACGTTCAACCTCTCCCTCTGTGTAGCCACCAACTCAGAATGGTCCTCAGCCGCAGCTCTGGCTGGGACTTCACCATGGCCCCAGGTATCAGGAATGGCTACTCACAACAGGCTACTCCTCTCTACCTTAAGTCTCCAGTTCCATTCTCTTCATAAGGCTCAAGCTGGTCCACTTCTTATTATCTCCTATCTGACTACAATGTACTTGGTAGCTCCTGCTGCAGGCTAGTCACACCTCTGGCAGATCCCTGGGTGATACCCTCCATCCGTGCTGCATGGTGTGTTGGCAAACAGGTGTCCATGGCCCACCTGTGCAGTGCACTGTGTATGCACCCATAGGTCTGTGGGTGGCATGGTGGTCCACAAGTCTCTGTCTTTCTCCTTATGTGTTATGCAATAAGGCTTTACCATCGGTTTGTAAAGTTCAGCTAATAGCCTAGGCAATAGCCTGAGATGTTTGGGTGTTTCCACTGCACTCCTTTGGTTAATGGCTTGAGTAGATGTTATTCATTCCTGACATGGTAAGTTTTACTTGGTAGAAAGTTGTTTAGTTGGGGCATTGTCTTCCTTATTATTTGGTGACTCAATTATATGTATATATTTTAAGCAGCTTCTTTAGTAGCTTCCCATATGACCCCTCAAAAGCCCTTTAGATTTTTACTTTATGTGGTAGTTTGAATAGGGATGTCCCCTATAGACTCATGTGTTTGAATGCTTGGCCCATAGGGAGTGACACTATTAGGAGGTGTGGTCTTGTCTTGTGGGAGGAAGTGTGTCATCGTGGAGGTGGGCTTTGAGGTCTCCTATACTTGAGATACATCCAGTGTGGCTCACGGTCTTCTCCTGCTTGAGGATTAAGCTGTAGAACTCTCAGCTCCTTCTCTAGCACCATGTCTACCTGCATACCACCGTGTTTCCCAAAGACTTGAAATGCTTTAAGTGCTGCTTAATGGGTCATCCTAGTAGGAACATGGAAGACAGTGGTGCTGAGGGAGATTTGAACTGTGGGGGCTTGGTTCAAGAGGTTTCAGAGGAGAAGAATTTTAGTAATGTTGCCTAGAGATTGTTCTTGTGATTTTTTTGGTGAAGAGTGTGCCTGGCTTTTGTCCTTGTTTGAAGAGTCTGCCTGAGGCTAAAGTGAAGAGAATTGAATTAATCCCATTGGTAGAGGAAATCTCAAAACAGCTGAGTATTGACTCTGCCATGTTATTATTAGTGCTCACCATAATGAAAAAGACCAAGTTGCACAAGTAAAAATACAAAATGTACAGATTGAGGAGAAATGGGTCATCAGCAAGTAGAATGGAACTAAGTTCTGTGTTCAAGAAGACAAACAGATTTAAAAATGGAATAAAGGTATGGTGATCTCAGGGCAAGATCTTCACCAGCTAAGCTTCCAACTTCCGAAAAGGAATTAAAGGTAGTACGTCTTTAATGTCAGTACTAGAGGCATTAGTACCAGAAGGCAGAGGCTAGTAGATCTCTAAGTTCAAAGCCAGACTGGTCTACAAAGTGAGCTCCTGTACAGCCAAGCTTAGGCAGGGAAGGAAACCATCAAAATCAGAAAGCTGGTGAAGTAGTAATTGAATGGGGGGGGGGGTCATGTTTTAGCCCCAGAAAACAGCAGAACTTGGCAGCTTTGGCCACATGGTTCAGGCTTTAGAGTCAAGGATAGAAGAAGAGGGTTATGGAATGGGTTTGAATGCTTGGCCCACAGTGAGTATCACAACTTCCCACAAGGAAAGATGCTGACGTCAGGTCTGTGTTGGGTGTACCTGCATGGAGGCCTAGAGAGACCATTGTGTGAAGCTGTGAAGGTGAAGCCTAGATCATCTCCCAAAATGTCGGAGAGGCCAGACTTACACGATGCCTGCTGAGGAGAGCTGCTTCCAGGAAGTGGAACCAGCACAAGAGGAACTGTGTTGCAGTCAACAAAGCTGGATGCTTGAAGAGCACTTTGACATCAGACACAAAGATGAAGACTTTGGAGTTTGTCCAGTATTTATTTGGCCCACCATGCTCTCCTTTCTACCTTTTGGAATGGTAGCACATATCCTGTGCCATTATATGTTGGAAATACAGTTCTGGGATTAGAGGTGTGCCCCACCACTGCTCAGCCTGGGCGGGGGGGTCCTCTTCTTATCCATCTTTGTTCTCTGAATAGTGAAAGGACATATTTAACCCCTGATGGAAGTTCTTAGTGGTTCTACTTATCAGATTGGAATCCCACCCAAGACACCCTCTAATATCCCGTAATAAAAAGGGAAAAGAAAAACAACATTTTAGCCATCCTTTGAGATGTAACTTGATAGCCACCACTTATTTGTGACTCTTTTTTGAGTCCATATCCACACTTGGGTATGTTTCACACACACACACACACACACACACACACACACACACACACACACACACTGTCTATTTCTTCCTTTTACTCCTTGAACTTAGAAACCTGTGTTGAGCCGGGCAGTGGTGGTGCATGCCTTTAATCCCAGCACTCGGGAGGCAGAGGCAGGTAGATTTCTGAATTCGGGGTCAGCCTGGTCTACAAAGTGAGTTCCAGGACTGCCAGGGCTAAACAGAGAAACCTTGTCTCGAAAAAAAAAAAAAAAGGAAGAAAGAAGGAAAGAAGGAAAGAAGGAGAGAGAGAGAGAGAGAGAGAGAGAGAGAGAGAGAGAGAGAGGAAGGAAGGAAGGAAGGAAGGAAGGAAGGAAGGAAGGAAGGAAGGAAGGAAGAAAGGGAAAAAGAAACCTGTGTTGAAATATCTTTCATTATTTTATTAGTTTTATTAGTGCATTTATTAGTTTTTTGGGGGGTTGGGGTTCGAGACAGGGTTACTCTGTGTAGCCCTGGCTATTCTGGAACTCACTTTGTAGACCAGGCTGGCCTTGAACTCAGAAATCCGCCTGCCTCTGCCTCCGCCTCCCAAGTGCTGGGATTAAAGGCGTGTGCCACCACTCCCAGCGTTCATTTATTAGTTTTAATAAAGCCTAATTCTATTTTTCACTGGCTCACCCTGACATGCAGTGGCGTGTGGTGTGTGTGTTGAAGCCATAAATCTTGATTCTTACCTGAGTTTTTTCCCTCTAAAAGATGAAGGGACCTCCTTAGATTTCTGCAGGTGACTGTGGCATTGCACTTCTGTCCCTCCTGCTGGGACAGTACATTAACACAGTAGGCTGCCAGGGACTCTGGTGGAGTCAGCTTGACAAAGCGAAAGCTGGGAAGCTGGTTCATGAAGCAAAGAGTTTCAAGGAAACTCCCTTCCCGGGGGCCTGACATTTTCTCCCTAATCTATATAAACCATAAAATTAATTTTTCCATTCCCACATTAGTCTAGTGTATAGATCCACGTGCACTCTATATAGTATTACCTTATAGTAAATGCCTTTTAAGATTGTATTCTAACATAGCTAAAGCCTTTTTCCAGTGTTCTTAGATTCCAGATAGCAGCAAGGAGCTTAACCCATTCAGTAAACAATTAAGCACTTGCCATTTTACTCAGCTGTTTACAGATAGAGACTAAAAGCCTCACTGAGACAGAAATCTTTTACTACAGGCTACTTCCATGTCAAGTATAAGTTGATATACTACCCTGATAAGGGGAAACTCTCCAGACAAGATAAGTTTTATTAGACCTAAGAATTTAGAGCTCTGTGATAGCACATTACTCTTAAGGCCTGTCAAGAGTTAACAACCCCCTGATGCTTTTAACCTTAAAGTGTGAAATTCTTGCCTGGCATTAGGCTGATCCTAGGCAGGGCTTGTTATCCCTAATGTAAACATTTAACTAGTCCCTGTAAATTCCTTTCTGCTGTAACTGGTGAATTTCAGTGTATCTTGTCTTTTTGTGATTTGTATCCTCTGATAATTCATTGTTATATAAGTCTGAAGCTCAACCAAAACAATACATTCAGATTCAACACATTTCTCGTGTGATCTGTCTGTCATTTTCATCCGGAATCTTTGTCCATCTGCCTAAGAAATCCCGTTCTTCACAGACCAGGGACCCAGATTGTCTGTGGCAGTAGGCAGAAGTAGTCATTACTGAGAAATGAAGTATCCTTTCTGTTTTGAATAGTCATGCTTATTTTTTCCTTTTTCTTTAGAGGCAGGGTCATACTATGTAGTCCATAAACTTTGTAGTTTCAAGCTTTTCTTGCCTCCGCCTCCTGAGGATTCCAGTACTGGGATTATTTATAGACATGAACCACCATACTTGGCTATGATATTATTCTTTTAATATTTTGCTAGATTTAATTCCTAATAGTTCTTTTGTCTATATTTTATATCTATAGCCATAGTAAAATGGCTTGTTTGTTCCTTTCTGTAATCCATCCATGCAAATGTATACACAACAATATTTTAATTTAAAATAATTGTTTACAATTATATATATGTATATATAATATACTTTGATCAATCATATTCACCCCTCTCCCATTATCTTTTCTTATCCCCTGATGTAACTAATGTTCCCTTATATGTACTGGATGACTTCTTCCCTCCTCCTTATTTTGTGTCTTTTAAATTATGGTAGCTTGCATGCACATGGGTGTGGGGTTCTTTCCTGGATCCTGGACGACTTACCAGTAGCTACACCCTTGAATAAAAATGACTTCCATTCTCCAGCAGCCATTAGCTACCAAAAGTTCCTCAGCAATGAAGAAGACATCATAAGCCATCTCCCATCTATGCTAGAACTCAGAATGGCTTGATCCTGTGTGTCCTGAGCAGATAACCGCAGATGCTGTCTGTTCATGAGTACAATGGCCTTGTCAAGTGCAGAAGTCAGCATTTCCCCACACTCCTCCCCATTTTCAGACTCTTAGATTCTCTCTAGCCCCTCTTCCCCAATGTTAGTCAGATGCTTTGTTTAGTCCTGTGCTCTGATAGTCACTTCTCTCAGTAACTGACGTCTCCCTTATATGTACTTCTAGCCTTTACTTTAGGGCTTTCCTAACTCTGTAGCATCAGGAGTCAGTATTAAATAATGTCCTGCTTTGTATTTTCTGAATATATGAACAATTTCTATAGATGTTCCATGAGCACATTATTTTGATTATCATTTTATTATGCACATACCCTAAATCATTATTAATGTTTTCTCTACTCAAGCTATCAATTTCTGTAAATTAGAAAAAAAAGATTCATTTAATTTTTTCAATACACGTATGTGTGTTTGTGTGTGGTCATGTGCCTGAGTGCAGTGCCTGAAGAGTCCAGAGAAGGGCCCTGGATCCCGTGGAAGCTGAATACACATGGGTACCAGGTACCAAACTCAGGGTACATGCTCATAGCTACTGAGTCAGAGCTCTAGCGATGTGACTTCTTTTAAATGCTTCCTCTGAGGAAGTTCACATCGACATGTCTTCACTGTGTGTGTTGTGTGGGCCAAGTTCTTAAGTTTTAGGGACTCAACAATGAATCAGTGTTACAACCCCAGCTCTCACAGTGCCATTCCTGTGGCATGGATGAGAGGAGAGAGAGTTAGGGTGTAACCCATAGGAAAGACCCCATGAGCTAAAGATCTAGGGTATTTTGGAGTACAGATACCATGCCTCACCCCAGATACTCACTGTCAAAAGACAGTTGGGCTAGCTGGACGTGGTGATGCACACCTTTAACCCAGAATGTAAGAGGCAGAGGGAGCCTCCTAAATTGTAAGCCTTCAGCTTACAATTGACAGAAGCTTGAGTTCTACAAATGGATGGGAGAAACATTACTCGAAAAGAGAGAAGCTGTGGACCTCACAACTGGTTTTCTGGGAATGAGGGGAAGTTTCTTAGTCAAGAAATCGAGAACTTTGAAAGAAAATGTCACAAACTCTGTGAATTTGTGGCCAGCCTTGTCTACCCAGTGAGTTCCAGGACAGCTAGGACTATGGAGATAGAGTCTGTCTCAAAAAAACAAAACACAACACAACACACCGCCACCGCCACCGCCATCGCCATCACCACCACCATCATCATCAACCACCACCACCACCAATGGGGTGGAATGAGGACAGGGCTGTTGCCAATACTCCAGGGTCAGTGCTCAGTTTCAGGCTGGCTACTTCTCCTCCAGAGGTTGACAGAGGCATAGGGATGAAATTCTTCCCAGACTGACTGGCGCCATTGAGGAGACAGATCCTCAGCTGATTTGGGGGAAGTGGGAAGCCTGTCGCTCTGAAGTGCTTGTCCACCCTGTCTGTCCTGTGGGAACTCCACTCAGCTGCTGTTTGTGACAAGGATTGCTTGGGGGTACAAGCAGGCTGTGGTAATGCCCACCACCTATGTGTACTGAGGGTATCCCAGGGCTCCCAGGCTTGAGCTTACAATGGATGGAAGCTTGGGTTCGACAAATGGATGGGAGAAACATGTCTCTAACTGAGAGAAGCTGTGTGATGACAGCTGGTTTCCTGGGGATGAGGGGGCAGTTTCTTAAGAAATTGAGGACTCTGAAAGAAAGGTAACATAATTAAGTGAACAACACATTTACTCTTGGGTGTGTTGCTGTGCTTGTAGAAGCACAAGACAGGTCTGTGAAGCTGACTCTCTAGGAGTTGAACTGGGGTCAAGCTTGCACAGCAAGTGCCTTTGGCCGCTGAGTCGTCTTGCAGACTCTGTGACAGAGGATGAGGAAGGTTAGCAAATAAAAGGATGAAGTAACTCAGCCCTCCAGCAAGTCATCCTCACACTCCGGGCTGCATATTTGCAATCCTGAAACTTAGGTCCAGGACGACTCCTGCCTGAGTGCCTGGGTGGGCAACACACCCATTAGGGGTGTCTTCCCTCTTTCCTGCCTTCAGGTATAGGAACCAGTACTACTGACTCTTTGGTGGGCCACAGGATGCTCCTGATGCAGTTCAACTGCCAAATTATCCCCAAATCCCCAAGCTGCAAGCCTTGGTGGCAGTTGGAGAGGAGGGAAGAGGACTGGGCTGCACTTGGGATATGGTGAGGCCCATGAGCTTCAGAAGAGGGAGGTCCTGGTGGCTCTCCTGCCGTAGAACTAGGGTATGATCTGCAGTGTACACAGCACAGTTCTGTTTCTGTTACCCCCACTCCAGTATGTATTTGTGTGTGCATGTGTGCATGGAGTGCATGTGTGCATGGAGTGCATGTGTGCATGGAGTGCATGTGTGCATGTCTGCATGAAGTGCATGGAGTGCATGTGTGCATGGAGTGCATGTCTGCATGAAGTGCATGGAATGCATGTGTGCATGGAGTGCATGTGTGCATGGAGTGCATGTGTGCATGTGTGCATGGAGTGCATGGAGTGCATGTGTGCATGTCTGCATGGAGTGCATGTCTGCATGTGTGGAGGTCATGAGATAGTCACAAGTGTCAGCCCTCAGGCATCTTCTACCATCAGTTTGACCCAGGGTCTCTCAGTAGCTTAACTTTGCCATGTGGTTCAAGCAGGCTGAAACCTCAGTACCCTTCTGTCTCTGCCTCTCCTCCTCACATCCTTGAAGACAAGGAGCTTGGCTTTTCTATGGATTTCAGAGATCCAGACTCAGGTATTCAGGCTCCTGAGGTTGAGAACTTTACTAAGCCTTCTCCTCAGCCTCGCATTGCCTTCTGAGCCTCCCCAAAGCCCTGCCTGTCTTGCAGTCTTCCCTCTCAGATCTTCTGCAGATCTCAGGACTGCAGTCTCGGTCCCCCTCACCCTGTCTATACACCTTCCATTGCACCTCTGGAAGTCACCTGAGCAGTCACACCCTCAGCCATGGCTCTCCCAGCTCTGAGAGCCTTCTGCACAGGTGCTCTGGCCAGCTTCTGTCTGGCCCTGTCCATCTGTCTGGACAACAGCAGAGCCCCTACATTATCTGCTTTTGAAACTGTCTTTGCTATCAGAGAGTCAATTTACCTCATGGGGTTGTGCCAGACAAGGGGATGAGTCAGCTCCATCTTAGTCTCCGTGGCTGGGAGAGACAGCTTCTCATGTCTGCTTCCTCCTCTGTGGGATGGCAGTAGCTAGAGGCGACCCTCGTGGGGCTGCTGTGGGAACGGGAGCCACTGCATAGGACCCTGCCTGGGCTCCATCAATGTGATTCCCAACTTGGGAGTTGGAAGCAGAAGAACTGGAAGCCATCCTTCATGACAGCAAGTTCAAGGCCAGCCTGGACTACATGAGACCCTCTCTCTAAAAGACAAGTCACTATATAGGATGGACTTAGAACCAAGTTTTCCACATAGACCCCACCATGCACGTGTCCTGTGCTCACTGTGTAGAAGATGGGCTGACTCCCTACTCACTGCACACAGAGTTCTCTCAGCCTGGCCCTCAGCAGATGGGGAGACGATGCTGTGGAGCTTTACACTGCGCACACAGCTTAGTCCAGGCGTCTCTGGTCCCTGTCCTGTGCTGTGGCTCCCAGCCCTGCCTGAATGGCAGCTCCTCTGTGATCAAAGCACACAGGGCCCTGCACTGGCATTTCCTTGTGACTCATGGCTCTGAAGGCCCGCTGGAGAACAAGAAGGGTTTGACCTGAGGGTTCTTGTGAGGAAACTATCTCAGCTGTTTCCTGGGGAGGAGAGAGGGCCAGCGCCTGCATGTCTGTTCCCTTCTCTGTCTCTGCAGAGATGCACTTTTGACCCACTGTGAAGCTGCTGGTGTGGCCCAGACAGTCACCCCAGCTTGCATCTGGTGAAGGTGCAGGGAGGGCAGCCGGGGAGAGGAGAAGGTGACTCTTTACTGCGTGCCTTCTAACTCCCAACGGAACAGGCAGCTCCCCTATTTTATCTCATTTTTTGTTTCTTTCCCTGTTTCCTAAAGGTGTGGGTTGGCCTTTATGTGGCTTCTGTATTCTGGAATCTGAGGCAGGAGGATGACTTATGCCCAGAAATTCAGACCTACTTTAGGCAGTGAAAGTTCAAATTTAAAAAATAAAAATAAAAAAATAGTTAAAATAGTTTTGGAAACATAATGAAAGTGGTAAGTCGGGAAAAGAAAGAAACTGCAGCAAGTAGCCAAAACAAGGGGAACCTCTCACTGAAGCTCAGGGGCTCTCTGGTACTGTGCTGTGAACTGTTTGCAGTCTGGTATTTTGTCTGTGGATGGAACTCAAAACTTTATCAGTGCTGAGCAAGTTGTATATGTACGTCCGAGCACTTCTGGCAAATTTAGTTTAAGCTTTTACAATGTAGGTAAATGTGTATGCATACATTTGCATGAATCCAGGAACTCAGACCCATCAGACTCATGAAATCCGAACCCTGGGCACAGGAACTTCAGTGTGTTTTGTGTGTGTGTGTGTGTGTGTGTGTGTGTGTGTGTGTAAGAATCCCCCCACCCCCGGGGTGATTCCAGCCTGTGGGATAACTGCTGTGACCCAGTGTTCACAATCAACACCTGGAGGTTTGTAGGTGATGCCAGCACCTGCAGGTGGTGGAGCCGCCTGGGTCCTGCCCTCCTCCCGATGCCCCCAGACTCATCCTTTGTCTCCTTTCTGCCTTTTGAAGCTAGAAAAGGTGAGGCAGGTGTAAGGCCCTTTGACTGCACAGTCTGACCCTCCACACATCCTGTTTCTTCATGGGGCCCTGCCTAGGCCTCCTGAATGGGTAAGAGGGGTATAGACCATAGACTTCCTTGTGTGTCTTGAACCTAGATCTCCCTCCTCCCAATAGCATGTCCTGACTCATGGTGAGTCCCACCCTACCCTACTGAGCTCAAGGAGAAAGCACCAGAGGGTCTAGGGCCCTTTAGCCCTGGATCTGTGACTCTCTAGCCCAGCCCTGTAATGCACGGAGCTCATGAGAGCAGCAGTCCTGCCGCGTCCACACAGCGGCCACATCTCTCCTCCCACCCGTAGCTCTTGCTGTGTGCCTGTCACCTCCCCAGCAGAGTGCCCGGAGCGATGCACTCTTGACACAGATGCTCTTGCAGGGCCAGGCACTCAGCTGTCACGTATTCTCTACACCCTGACAAGTTAGGATTATGTATTACGAGGACACCCAGGCTGTCCTGCAACTCAGAATCCTCTTGTCTCTTCCTCCCAAGGTTGCTGAGATTGCAACCACGGTAACTGGTCTACTGTGAAGCTTTTAAAAAGCTGCAAGGAAGCAGAATTCTGAGAAGGAAACATACCACAAACTGTTATTTTGGATTGCTGTTATGTCTTTTATGTCTGTTGTGACAAACGTTTATATTCACATCACATACACACACATATAAATCATATTATGATTAAAGTCTAGATCGTACCAGCATCGGCTGAAAACAGAAAATCCAAGAGTGGGGACAAACACTTATGAGAGAACCAACTGCAAAATGACAAGGCAGCTCTGGCAACATTCGCTGTTTAGTTATGTCAACGAGTTAAAAAGAAAAAAGGTGAAGCATTCAGAAGCACGGGCAGAAGCTCTGCTGCTTCAGGGCGGCCTGTGGTTGGCAGTGAGGCCCTGCACCAGCAAAGAACCCACACAGCAACATGCACGCAGATGCTAGAACCAGGATCACCTTGGTTATGAGATGCATAGCAGAGGAACACAGGCAGGCAGCATGTCACAAGCTGTCACCTTCAACAGCGAGGTGAGACTTCTCTTGTTCCGTCTTTAAAAAGTGCTTTGTCTTGTTTATTGTGAACTTTCTGCTGTGAACAGCAAAACATGGGGACCTTCAATATGGGGAAATGGTGCTTGTGTTGTTTGACGCCAGGGGAAAGAATCCTCAGGAACCCTCAGAGCTTGCTTGGTGTGATTCACTCACTCAACACAGAATGTCTAAGAGTCAGAGGTTACTAGGGACTGGTCCTGGAGACGGAAGAGAACAATGCTTATAGAAGGTCACTTGAGGAGCAGGGACTGTACTTAGGCACAATGAGTAAACATTACACTTTCATTCCTCTCTCCAACATCTGTTTGTGTCTACACCATCTTGTGAGTGCATGCATGTACATGCACTGGTGTGTACACATGCATGTGCTGGTGTGTACACAAGCATATGCATGTGCTGGTGTGCACACATGCATGTGCATATGTTGGTATGCACACATACATGTGCATGTGCTGTTGTGTACACAAGCATGTACATGCCCTTGTGTGCACACATGCATGTGCATGTGCTGGTGTGCACGCTGGTGTGCACACATACATGTAAAGACTGATGGTCAACCTTGAGTGTCCTCCCTCAGGAGCTATCCACCTTATTTTTTGAGTCAAGTGTCTCTGACTGACCCGGACCTCCTCCCTGAACTGTATAAGAACTTTATTGTCTTAGCTATCTCCCCATCTCTGTTCCCCACCCCCAAAGCCTTCATTATATAGCTTAGGCTGGCTCTGAACTCAGGATCCTCCTGTCTCAGTCTCAAAATCCTAACCTTCATTTGAGATAGCAAGCAAAAACCATGGAATTAGGGAAAACATGAGTTTCCCTATCAAAGTCACCCATGAAAGAAGACCAGACTTCACATCAGCATAAGGTGGAAACCAATGGAAACAGACATTTAGAATACTTAAACAGAATTCTGGGATGAAGAGAAGGTTTGGTGCTTAAGAGCACCCACTATGCAGGCATGAGGACCAGAATTCAGACCACAGCACACAGGGAACAATCCCAGTGTCCTTGTGAGCCTGTGAGCCTGCTCCTGACCAAGATGGAGACAGGAAGACTGACTTGTTGAATTCCATCCTAGCTGAAAGACCCATGAACTCCAAGTTCCAGAGGAGACCCTGCCTCAAAGGTCTCTTAAAGGAACAGGGAAAGAGTGATAAAGAGGGACACTCGATAACCTCCACTAGTCTACATATGTGCACATGCAGACCTGCACACACACATACTACATACAGTCACACACATGTGTAAATATAGATATGTACACCAAACTACCAAATTCTTAGAAAATACAAGTGTTCTACCTAACTCTTCTTTGTGATAGTGTTTCATACATGTTAAGTCAATGATCAGACTTTGTTAAAAGGATCCAAAGCTGACAAGCACTCTTCAGGAGCAAGCTTCACTTCAAGTGTCTGTTAGAGAACAAAGTGAGAGAGAATAAACATGCTCAAATTCCCTGACCACATTATGCAGTTCTCCCAGCTCCACGAGATGGACGCACAATGAGACCCAATGAAAAAGGGCAGGTTCTTCTCTTCTGGAAGCTCCATCACAATCTCTCTTCCAGACTGGGAAGAAAGAAAACTCACTTTCAGGTAAAGTATGACTGTCTTGTGAAACTTGAGGGGAGGGTGTGTGTGTGTGTGTGATATGCACATGTGTGGATGAGTGCAGAGAGTAGGGTAACACACTGAGTGTCTGCCTCTCCTGATTTTCACCCCTCACTGAAAGGGAAGCCCATCATTTCAGCTTGGCTAGCTAGTCAGCAAGCTGTCAGAACCTGCCTGTCTTCCCCCGCAACCTTGATAATGGGGTTACAGGAACATGCAACCATGCCTGGTTATTTACACGGGTACTGGATATTCAGACTGAGCTCCACACACTTCTTACCCCATGCTGTCTCTAAGCCCAAATTTGGGGTTCTTTGAACAGACTCTTTTCTGTAGCCCATGTCGACAGGAGTTTACTTTGCAGACCAGGCTGGCTTAGGTGCAATCTCTTCTGACCTGCCTCCGAAGTGCTGGGGTTACACACATGTGCCACACACGCTACCTTCCCTGATACACATGCACACACAGAAACATATATTAATCTATATAATTTCTGTGCTCCCACTCTTGTATGAGCTCAGAATGTGAACATTAATACAGGGGTGTCTTGGGGTTTCTATTGCTGCATTGAAACACCGGGACCAAGAAGCAGTTGGGGAGGAAAGAGTTTATCAGCTTCCACTTCCACACTGCTGTTCATCACCAAAGGAAGTCAGGTCTGGAACTCACATGGCGCAGGAACTGGAGGCGGGAGCTGATGCAGAGGCCATTGAGGGGTAGTACTTACTGTCTTGCTTCCCCTGGCTTGCTCAACTTGCCTTCTTATAGAACCCAGGACAACCAGCTCAGGGAAGGGGCCACTCATAATAGTCTGGGCCCTGCCCCTTTGATCACTAATTGAGACAGTGCCTTACAGCTGGAACTCATGGAGGCATTTCTTCAACCGAGGCTACCTTCTCAGTGACAACTCCAGCTTGTGTCAAGTTGACACACAAAATCAGCCAGTACAAGGGGAGAAGTTCCTATGTGTCTGTTACTGAACATATAGCTTGGTTTCACAAATGTTCATAACGTTTTCTTCCCCACAACTTTAATTTTCACTGAGTTGCCAGTAGTGACCACCTTATTGACACAGGGGGCACTGTATTACTTACGATTCTAGTGTAGCCAACACACACACACACACACACTGAAACACAGTTTCATAAATTCTGTTTATTCTTTATATCATAGTTAGGACATTGCACTTAATGATCTTTCCTTAAAATTATAAGAATGTGGTTTAGACTGATCTGGGAATCCCATTTCAGGTTAGTAAAGTGACATTACAAAGAATTTGTTATTAGAAAAACCAAAACCAAGACAGAGAACCTCCTGGTTGAGGACCTCCAGCAAGTGGAATTTAGATTCCTGAAAGAATCCTCAATTAACTTTCATTTACCTTTTACAAAGAAACTTTGAAAACAGCAAATGAGACTTGGGCATCTGCTGTCCACTGGAGACAGTCTTTCCACCTGTTACAGAGGAGCGTGGTTAGCCATTTTGCTTGTTGTTCTTGTGATCTTCAGAGACCAAAGGTGCCTTTAAGTTGGAGCCAAACCTGAATGGCATTTCCCTTCTCTCTGCTTTGCCGGTTGCCATTCAACACACACATCTCCATCTGAAACAACCTGTACTTCTTGTTTCCTTGTCTTAAAATTAGATATAAGGTACCAAAAACAGCACAGCGGTCTCCACCAATAAGCAACGCTCCAAACCAGAGACAAACAGAACTCTCGTATCCTGGTAAAACAACCTGGCTTCAATTCCTAAGGTGACAGAGAAGACATAAAAGCAGAAGAGGCTTTTTGTCACAGAAAGATGGGGTTGAAAGGAGGGAGGGGCAACAAAAAATGGCACTGGGGACTAAGAAAAGACAAGCAGTATTTTCTCTAATGAGGAATTTGTATATATGTGTATGTAGATATATTATATATGTATGTGTATATATGGTTAGCATATGAAACACAGGACTTCATTATATTTTCTTGTGTATAATCATGTTCATGTTAACTTCCCTGCTATTCTCTTTTATGTCCTTGGCACTGGTTTCCTTCCCTTGAATTGTCAACTATATATATATATATATATATATATATATATATATATATATATATACACATATATATATATACACACATATATATACACACATACACATATGTATGTGTATATATATACTTATATATACATATATACATACATATATGTATACAAATATATATACAGACAAACACATAAAGTCCTGATTTTCTTCCCGAGTTGTCAATCCTATATGTATATGTGTATGTATATTCTTATGTATATATATGAAATAAACACATAAGATTGACAATTCAGGGAAGAAAATGTTGGCACTGCAAAGGACACAGAGGAGAATAGCGGGGAAGTTAACATGAGCAATGTTTCTTGAATAATTATATTCAAGAAAATATAATGAAGCTCTGTGTTCCATATGCTAACTAAATCTTCAAAGGAATAATGGTGAGTACACACACACTGGCTGAGAGTTCAGACTCTATCCTTTCGCTATAGTGTTTGTAGTCTCCACACAACTGTACCAGTGTACTCAGTAGAAAGCCCCACATTCTTACATGAATGGATAACCTGAATGAATAGACAAGGAAACAACAACCTTACACACACACAACCCAGTCATGCCAGGAGTCAGAGCTGTGTAGTTCTCCGGTCGGAGCAGGGTTCCTGCTGTATAGCTGAAGGGCAGAGAGTGAGGACTGAGTGGCAAGAGACCTGGCTGGAGACCCAGAGGCTCTGAGATTGGTAGAACCTAGTGTTACGAACCCCAACTCGATTCCAATTTTAAGCAATTTGCTATATTTAGGGTTTCTTGTGTTAAAAAAAATAAAAACACTGGAGGGAAATGAGACTAGATAAACGGACACATGTATAACTCTTCTGTAATAGGTCAGGCTAGTTCTGCAGTAGGATGCTGGAGGTAAAACAAAAAGCATAGTGAATTATGGGAAGGCAAGCAGAGATTTTTCAGGAAGTAAAGTGTTCACCAGTACCTGTGAGGTAAGTTATAAAACTATCCAGGGGCAACGACAGAGGAAATTCCCGCAAGTGGCATGTCTGCTTCCAGAGTTCTGGAAGTGACAGAATGTGTCCCACTGGTCCGGAGGGCAAGGTGTCTCCAACTCAGACCGATCTTTCATGCAGTCTGTGTCTAAATACTGAGGACTGCGAGTCCCTGTGATCAAGAGGCGACCCAATGCTGGCAGCCACTCCCCATGGCACTCCCGCTCTGGCCGGAGATCCACAGACCTGAGACCCCAGAATGCTGCGGGGCACGAAGAACTCGGGGAGGCGGAAGGAACCCATGGAGAGACCCACGGCTGCCTAGGCTGGCACAGAGCGCCTTACCCTTCGGGGATGTGATTTCTGCCCCTTCTTCTTCGGTGGGGTACAGTCAGCTATGTCCAAGTCCCCACCACGGCCACCGTGGCTATTAAGTCCCTGGCTCATGTGGGCGACTTGACACCGCCCACCCCACGCAGGCGCGGCCAACAACTGTCAGAGCAACGACCTCAGGACCATCCGAATCACTGAAGGTTCCACAGCAGCGGTACAGTGATGCTCTCCCCATCCGGTGCTCCTGTGCCAGTCAACAGGCCTGTGGGACCACCCCGCCCTCTGTAGCTCGAGTCCGGTAGCGCAGACATGGAAGGTAATGCCCAGGACAAGGAACAAAAAATCATTTCTCCTCCCACCCAACACCTGTGCATTCTTTATGAAGTAGTATATCATGCACATTTTATATACTGTTCGGGTATTCACTTTCACAGATGAATATCTTCTTTCTGTTCAAAAGCAAACATACATTTACGACATTCCCCCCCCCCCATTACAAAAAAAAATGCTGAACATCCTTATGACTGTAGAACTATCTAAATTCAGAGACACGGATGTGATGGGATGGGATGAAGGAAACGCATGATAAGTGTTGCAGATCTGAAGGGAGGGTTCTGGTTGTGGGGAAGATTTCTACAATGCATGTGTCACAGTTCTGCTCTGGCAAGGAGTGCTTTCCCTAGTGAAAGTGTGACAGCTCTGCTCAGAGAGGAATCCCAGCATCCCGGAGCCAAGAAACACCACAA
The DNA here is from genome assembly GCF_000001635.26 of Mus musculus. Taxonomy (NCBI): domain Eukaryota; kingdom Metazoa; phylum Chordata; class Mammalia; order Rodentia; family Muridae; genus Mus; species Mus musculus. Next base: position 83,626,455 of record NC_000072.6, on the reverse strand, counting down.
ACTCACAGCTCGCAACCAACTTCATATAAGAGGCTTATTTGTGTGTGTGTGTGTGTGTGTGTGTGTGTGTGTGTGTGTGTGTGTGGTGATGGGGTATGACCCAGGAAGGTGGCTGCCTCTGCTCACAGGAGAAATAGCAGGGCACTGAGCAGAAGGCAGAGTATATATAGGGTTTCTTTGGGAGGGCTCCAGAGTGGCGGTTTCCAGGATTGAGGACTGTTGGGATCTCAAGTTCTAAGCTTGGGGCAAGCCCAGGGATTAGTGGGTTTCTGCGGCAAGACTGGGGATTGATAGGATTCTTAGCCCTGAGCTTGGGCTTGGAGTCAAGTCAGAGTCAGGATGGTTTTCCTTTGGTTCTTTTACCCTACAACACATGCTGACATTTTTAATAATCTCAGCCAAATTGAAAAAAAAATGTATCAACACACCCATTCATTGACAGCCATTTTTTTTTTTAACTGACATCGTAGAACAGGTGTCATGATAGCTGTGGACATCATGACATTTTGTTCTAGGAAACACCAAAGAAAAAAAGAACTATTCAAGTCCAAGATTTCCTCAGCACTCTGGTAGAGGCTCCTGTGCCTGCTAGGAAATCTCCGATTCACCTACAACCAAAGAACAGGATATCTGAATTCTAGTGGACTAAGTCCCAGCATAGACTGTGGGTAATTATGGCAGCCATTAAGAAATCAGTTTTACACTAGCTTGTATTTGTGTTGCTGCTCGGATGGAAGGGTATCCTGGAACTCGTAAGCCCAGGAACCACACAGCTCTGAGGGGAGCCTCCTCAGCAGAGGCACTGCAGCTCCCAGGGGAGGGGATCCCCAGCTGAGCTGAGAAGCTCAGAGGCCTCAGCCCTGCTCCTTCTCTTTGCTTCTTTGCTTCTTCCAACAAGAGTCACACCAGGCAGAAATATCTCATGAGAGAGATTTACTGGAGGGTCCCAGGGACAAATCCAGGGACGGCTGTCCTCTGCTCCAGGGAGAAGACAGCAGGGAACTGGACAAAAGGGCCGTGCTTATATAGGATTTCTGAGGGGGTGGAGCTTCTCGGGGCAGGTATTTCCAGAATAAGGATTGGTAGGATTTCAAGTCCTAAGCTTGGAGGAGCTCAGGGATTGGTGGGTTCTTGTGAGAAGCTCGGGGATTGGTGGGTTCTTGTGAGAAGCTCGGGGATTGGTGGCTCTTTTCATCCCTCTTTCCCTGCGTTGGGCCCATGGGTTAGGGTGGGAAGTCTTTCCTTAATGCAGACGACTTTTGCTGAGGCGCCATCTCTATGGGGCTGCTGGGGGCAGGGTGAGGGGCTGGAGAGGAGGTGCTGCCACTATGGACAGCTCTTGAGGGACAGCTCCTGCAGTGGTGATTTTTGAAAAACTATGGGCTGAGGTAGGGATGATGCAGCCACCGTGGATAGCTCCTGCAGCGCCTGTGATGGCTGCAGGCTGAGGGGATGCCGCCATTTTGACAGGAGCTGCCATTCTGGACAGCTCCTGTGGGACATTTCACTGCAGTGGCCATAGGCTGGGGCAGGAAGGAGGGGCCTGGTGCCACTGGTTGGAGGGCTTTTGTGGTGTGCTGCTCTTGGACTAATTTCTGAAGGTACCTCAAATCCACTATTAGGATATTCACAGCAGTGTAGACCTGTGTAAACTGACAGGAAAGTGAGAGGTATTGAATGAGTGAGTGGACAATCACTAGTTAAATCTTTGCGGGGGGAGAGGAGAGTCATATTTTAGTCGATTTTTAACCAATATGTATTTACCATTTTGAAAATCTTCCCATAAGGAAAAACAGGTCAATATCACTATATTACTAATTGGAAAGGTAGAAGCTATGTTAACAGAACAAAATTTGTTTACAATTGACATGATAACAAACATAAATTAGGCACATTCCAAATTGACACTGACTGATAAAATAGTTTGTTGGCAATGTGCAGAAAGTGAGAGACGTTAGAAAACTTATTCCTAAATGGGATGTCTTCACCAAACCCTCCCCTTATGGCTCAGGGAGCAATTTGGCAGAGGAGGCAGAAAGATTGTAAGACCCAGTCTGGGATGCATATGTATATGTATGTATATACATGTATATAATGCTTAGAAGAGTAGAACACATAACACTTTGGAAATTATGAACAATTATTTGCTTGTGACCCAAAGAACAAATAGTAGAAATACCTGTAGGTACTAGAATATGCAAATGCTATCCAAATTTATCAAAAACTACAAGAGCCAAATTGGTCTTTGTTATTTATTATGTAACAAAGTTTTCTTGGCGGGGGGGGGGGGACTCAATACATATACACACACATCTACAAACACAACACACACACACACACACACACACACACACACACACACACACACACACCTACTCACCCCAGAAAGAGAGATAATCCAAATATTAATACCAACAAAGTCCAACTTGGTGGACAAATGAGTTTTATTGGTGTATGGGTGAAGGGGTTCTTAAGGAATCGAATGATTCTAAGACAGCTGTATCACCCAATCCCACTCCCGCATGGGCGACAGCTCACAAAGGTAGGAACCTGAAACTTACTGCACAGCCCAACCCCCCCCCCATATCTTTTTAAACACAGGGTCTCTTATAGCCACATCAGCCTTGGGCTCATTATGTAGCCAAGGATGTCCATGGACTTCTCATCCTCTTGCCTCCACTTCACAAACACTGGGATTATGGGCGTGTATCACCATGCTAAATATTATGGGATGCTGGCAATAGAACTATAAGGGCTTTGCTCATGCTAGGCGAGCACTCTATATATCCTTGGCACCCCTCTTTCTCTCATTTGTCCAGTCTATGGGGAAGAAGCTTGCTCTGCTGAGTGTTTCTTGCATGACACCCTCCCTTACCATGGGACAAAACTCCACAGGAGCTGTGGGACTGTGGACTGGAACCTCCAGCACTGTGAGCTGAAGTAAGACTTTTCTCTTCCATAGTAGCTCACCTTGCTGTTTTACGTGACAGAAAGCTCACTACCATACTACCCTCTCCCCCCAATCTTATATATATCACCTACCCTTGCCTGATAATGTCACAGTTCTGCTCCCATCAGCTGCTAGAGGAAGTGACAGCCTACAGAAGGGGAAAAGATTATTACCAACTGCACATCTAATAGACGACTAATATCTAAAATATATTTTAAAAGTCAAGAAATTAGATGCCAACAAACTAAACAATCCAATTAAAAAATGAGGTACAGACTTAAACAGGGAATACTCGTTAGAGGAATCTGAAATGCCTTGAGAAGCATTTAAAGAAATGTTTAACATCCACAGCCATCAGGAAAATGAAAGTCAAAACTACTTTGAGATTCCATCTTATTCCTTTTAGAATGACTGAGATCAAAACACAAGTGACAACTCAGGCCGGCGAGGATGTGGAGTAAGGAGACAATCCTCCATTGCTGGTGGGGTGCAAACTTGTACAGCCACTAAGGAAATCAATAGGGAGTGTCCTCAGAAAATCAGTAATCAATCTTACTTAAGACCTAGCTATACTACTCATGAGCAAATACCCCAAAACCATTCCATCCTACAAGGACACTTGCTCAACTGTGTTCATAGCAGCCTTATTCATAATAACCAGAAACTAGAAAGCAACCCAAATGTCCCTCAACAGAAGAATCAATAAAGAAAATATGGTGCATTTAACTTACACAATGGAGTATTACTCAGCTCTTGGGAAAAATAACATAATAAGCAGGCAAATGGATGGAACTAGAAAAAAATTACCCTGATTGAGACAACCCAGGCCCAGAAAGATAAACATAATATGTAATTTATAAGTGGATATGAACTGTTAAGAAAATGATGATCATGCTAAAATCTACAGATCCAGAGACATTAGATAAAGAGGAGAGGTCTAGAGGCACACATGGGTTTTCTTGGGGAACTAGAATAGATGATGTGGGTGGATGGATGGGAACAGGAACAGGAAGGGTTAGGTGGGGCAGAGAGGGATAAAAGGAGACATTATCTGGAGAGATGACTAAAATAGGTGGACATTTGGGGAGCAATATGGAAACTCAGCACAGCAAAAGCTTCCTGGAAACCATGAGTTTGGACCTAGTGAGGATGCCCAGTAACGGAGGCTGTGGCGTCTGATCTTTTTTGGTTTTGTATTTCAGAGTGTAAATTTCATTTTTAACAGGGCTTTAGGTGCCAATTTCTACAGAACACCATAGAGTATGAACAACTGGCAGATAAGGTCAGTGTATGAAAAGCACAGAGACGGGGATTGCTTGTGGGGTCTTCAGTCTGTACCCTCGTGTTGTGCTGTGCTCTATTAGTGGTGTCTGTGAGTCAATGGATAGGCCCCACACTCACTTGCACACATATGCACACATACAAGCCCCCTTCAAGGCCCACCCCCAAACTACAGTGTGGTACTGAGAAGACTGAGTTAGCTATTGCTGACTGAGCAGGGGGCTGGGGACTCTGCTCCATGACACCAGGGTTACAGAGTCTATGCTGAGCTTGAACAGAACTGGACTCTGGTCATCTCTGTGCTGAGTAGGATTTTCCTCCCGAGATTTGAAGTGTTAGCCTAAATCCTTTTCTCTCTCTGTAGAAGGAAAAAGAAGACGCAGGGGCACCGAGTGCTGCCTTCTGGGAAGATATCAAAAACATTCTACAGAAAACTTCAGAAGGCTTTGCCAAAGGGGTTCTCCTCCAGCTGGGCCAGTGGATGGTGGGGAAGGAAGTCACCGTGGGGAAGGGGCCCTGGTGCAGCACGGTCATCTACAAAGGCTGAAGCCTCTTTAGTAGGAACCGCACTTTTCAAGCCACCACTGGGTGTGGCCCAGAGGAAGCCTCTGAGGACTTAGCCTCCAGCACAGCAGCATCAGCCACTCAGCCTGGGGAAAGTGGGATGGCAACAAGGCCAGGTAAGTCACCACGGGTTCCCGACTTGGAAAAGACTTGTGTAGAAGTGGTCCCCATTGCGTCTGGGTCAGCCACGCAGGAGTGAGACGGCAGCTCATGGGTAAGGTGAGGCAGTGCTGAAGTCTGGAGCATCGAGCACCACAGAGAAGACTGTGTCCCCTTGTCCACGTCCTCAGTCTCGTCTGCTTCCACGGTGCCACTTACTCTGCTGTGGTACAGAACCTCGTGTGACGAGTGCTGTCCTTTTGTGTCCTGCCACCCTGACTGTCTTGTAAAAATGACCTTTTACTTAGGTTAAGTCAAGTCCATTTCCTCAAAACTTGTTGGAAGTCAGACTCTCATCTTCTAAGAGCTCTGTGGAGATTTAAGGAATCACATTAAGCACATTAAGGAAATATTGAATCCTTTCCCATTATAAGGGAAGTGTTACACTGTTATTCTCTGGAAGCCAGACTCTCGGATAACCTTCTGGAGAGTTGAGAGTCAAGAGAATTTCAGTCACATAAGATCATGTTTTCAGCACTTGGTAGACCCTCACAGGAAGTTCTCACATAGGGCCAGGGAGGTGATGAGCCTGTGGGCAAAGCACTGGCAGTGACCGTGTTAGGAGCTGAGGTGGAACCTTCAGAAAGCACATGAAACCCAGGTGTGGTTGGCCGCCTCTACATTCAAAGTTCTGTTAAGATGAGATGGGCTGTGGAGACAGGAGAAGCCCAGGTTCTCACAGCACAGCTGGCTGGACAGACATAGCACAGAAGAGATTGTTGAACCAAAGGGCCAGGGAAGGACAGCAGTCAGGTGTGTGCTCACATCTGCAGGTGTGCTCAAGCACCTGTGTGTCCTTGCTCACACACAAACATGCATACAGATCATAGACACACAAATACACACCCAGATAGTGCATGAAGAATCTAAAATTGGAAATCCACAAATATCTCAGAAAAAGAAAGTTCCTAAATATCTCAGCCAAATTGTTTTTCATTTGTAACTCTTGGCCTTGTAAACCTGAATGGGCCGACTTGAGTTCCTGCTGCCTTAACAAGCATATACTGAAATTCCACATGTGCATCAGCAGGCCTGCCCTTTTGGAAGTTTCTAAAGCACTGGGTGATCCTTCTCTTCCAACTTGCATGAATCAACACCTCTTCTTGAATAAGGAAGAGCCTCAAACCAAATAGCAATGCTCTCAGAACTGCAGGGCTATTCATGTGCACACGCAGCCTGGAAAAGCTGCAGCTCGAGACTCCAACTGTGACAGCGTACATGCACTGAGCCCAGCAGAGCTGCAGTCGCAGGTCCTCAGCTTAGCTGGTTATTTCTCCCAGATGAACAGATTGCTCGTAATCCTTCACTGTCGTATGGAAGTGTGTGGATTGCCGACTGCACAGGCTCACAGTGTGGGAGCTGTTGGTCTCATCTGTATCTGATTAAAGCCAAGCATTGCAATTTGGCTCGGGCCCTGTCTGAAAATCACAGAGTTCCACAAACCACTTGTGTGTGAGGCTCAGTCTGAGGTGAGAGCCCAGGTGACACAGGGAGGAGACACACGTCCACAGATCAGAGGCCTGACACAGGGAGGTGACAAACATCCACACCTCAGAAGCCAGAGGCCAGTCAACCTGGAGAATTGAACTAAGGATAAAGAAGGCATGTCTGTCTCATGAGAGAGAGAGAGAGACAGAAGGTTTGTTTTTCCTCTCTGCCTGTTTGTCCCGCTTAGCTCTGACTTAGCTCCCAGAGGTTTCCCTGCTTTGAGAGGGGACTTTGCCCCTGAGTCTGTGAATCCACACAAATTTCTTTACAATAACCACATGGTCATATCTAGAAATATTGCTCCATCCACTCAAGCTGACAGTAAAGGCCATGGCCACTGCTCCCAGGCAGCTGTAGCCAGCGTTTGGAGAAGAAACCTCCTGCCCACTTTGTGGTTCCGTCATGAGGATGGGGGCTCATGGAGAAAATCCCAGCGACTTTGCATTTTTCTCCCTGGCTGACATGCTGAGTTCTGCTCAGGGACACCAGGCCTTGTCACCTCAGACTTTTCCTCTCTTGTCCTGTGTTTGTTCCACAGCATTTGTGCAGTAACTCCCCCTCTTCTACATGAAAGGACACTGAGAGGGATAAAGACTTGCAGTGTCCTATCTGGAGCACTAGCAAAAGAATGAGAACGTCTTCCTGATTTGAGACTGTCTTCCCCCTTGGCTTCCCGTCGCTCTCCAAGAACATTTAATCAATCCCAGCCACTTGTGAACTGAGGCTGGAGGCTTCCTACAAGTTCATGGCCAGCCTTGGATAGAGAGTGAGACACATCTCACAGGAAAAGAAGGCAGATAGGCAGGCATGAGGAGGAAGGCGGGCTCGTTGACTAATTCTAAGTGGAGGAGGATTCAGTTCTCTTTGCGTCCTGTTCTGAGCTCCTCAGTGGAGGGCCTGTGCGTATAATCATCTAAGATCTTCGTCGTCTATGTCCACAATGCATATAGTTCTTTGCAGATGGATGAGACCATGAGATAAAAGAGTACTAAGCAGTGTGTCCACTAGGAGATGAAAGGACAGACACATAGAAGCTGCTTCAGGCAGCAGAGAGATGGGGCACTTTCCACAGCACCTCAAGAGCCCTGAGCAGACCTGCTGGCTGCTGCATAGTAGACCCTGGATGTGCTGAGGGACATCTCAGGCTCATCTCTGCATCTATGCCTTTCTAGGGTACCCAGCAAAGCTCAGAAACAGTGAAGGCTGTGAAACTGCAGGAGGGAGGAGGAGGAATCACTTACTGGGTGGGCGGGGCTTCACTGACTGGTTTGAGAGGGTGGGATTGAGAGCCCTAGGGAATTGTGACAGGTTGTTTTTCTCTTTGCAGGTGAGAGGAGTACCACATAACACACGTGATCATTCTCATGCAGAGCGGAGGGTGTGACTATTGTCACACACTGAACAAGGAAGAGCTCTTCTTCATTCAGGAGGAATTCCGGCTCCTACCCTAGGCTGGATTCATATAAGCAAATCTGACCTTCCCAATGGTGGACTCTTCTCTTGTACATTGGAGAGTTTTGGACAGAGTCAGTCCATTCCAGATGATCCTCTCTGAGCACATGCAGTTCCTAGTGTTCTAGCGTTAAGTCAAAGTAGCATTTCCCAGGGCTTTTACAGCTTTTCTGATTGTATCTGTTACTCAAAGTAATTCTTCAAAGTTGCAGTCCCTTGTGAGTCTGGGTGGTATAAAGTAGCTGGCCTAGGATGTAGGAGATCATGGCATAGAGACCACGCACTGCAGAAGAGAAACTTTTAAATGAGCCAAAGGAGTCGTCCTGATGGCTGTATTTTGTCTCTATGGAGCAGCACTTGCCTTCGTTCACACCCAAAGTACTCACTCCTACGTGCATAATTCCAAGTGTTTGCATGTGCCCTGCCTTGTGGCTGTTCCTGCAAACATCACAGTCAGCAGAAACAATCTGGGTAAGGTCAAGTGAAACTCAGGTTCAGCCCTACTTCAGTTAGCCCGCTGGGCCAAATCTTCCGGGGTCTGACATCAAGCAATTTATATCTTAACACTTTGAAACATAGTAAAACTTTGGGGAGGCTTCCACGTGACAGCTATCACAACGGAGCTTCATGACAGCACTTCATGTTAAACCAATTATCTGTCCCAGCTCTTCATTTTTGCTTTTGTTAAAAAGTTCCAAAGGAGCAAAGCATTCTTCAGGGCAAGCTTCACTTCAGATTTCTGCGAGAGCGTGAAGTAGAGAACAAATATGCGCTTAAGTTCCGTAACCACATGATGGAGTTCTTCCAGTCCCAGTGACACGCAGAAAAAGGGCAGGTTCCACTCTTCTGGGATCTCTGTCACAATCTCTCTTCCAACGCTGGGAAGAAAGAAAACTGGCTTCCAGATAAGTGTAAAAGTTGTATGTTACCCGTACATGTGTGGGTGCACATAGTGTGTCCACATGTGTGCAGAGGGAGATGAGAGGAGAGCAGGCAGTGGTCGGGATCCTCTCAGCTCTGACTGACTAGCACTCAGGTTCTTTATACAGGTTTCAGAACTAAGACAGACTAATGATTATCCGAGAAGTACAAATTATGTGTTTGATTATTCACTACATGCCCAAGGTTACATGTTCAATAGAAATTAGAAAATACAAATAATGTTATCAGCCTATAACGTCAATTCAAAGAATCTAAAGACTGTCTCCTCCAAAGCAAGCACGTATAACAGCCTGCTTTCAGGCTGGCAGCTTTACAGCACTCCAGACAAAACATCTGGGCCAGGTTTCTTATGAACAGCAAAGACTAACATCTAACTTCGTTCACTATGTGTCATCACCTGTGCTGTCAAGTAGGGAAGGGTTATTTTAATCTAATTTACTGAGTTTTATTCTTCCATGGTGTACCCTGGACGACTCCCTATCTTTATATTTTCAGAGACTTCTTAAGTGTATTGTAAAGTGGAGCCTTGAATCCGTTACCAGTTCTGGCGAGTCAGAGTTTATCAGTTGTCTGTCTGCCCTTCACCAATTATGCTGTTAGAGTTTGCTCAGGGGCAGACACCTGGAGTTCTGGCCTCATCTGGCTATGTGCTTATCTGCACTTAATGATATCCAAGGCAGAAGGACGACTTCCAAATAATGGCCAGATGAAGTTAATTTTAGGATTTTCCTAAAAAGACTCAAACATAATTTTCTCAGGAAAAGACATAAAATGAATCATAACGCAGAAGGTCCCCAAGAATGCAACACGCAGAGGCCAAAATGCAAAAGTTGGAGACAGGACAGCAATTGCAGCAGTCTGCTTAGCTACGCTGGAACTGTGACAAGCAGCTGGCTTCATGACTCTCACCATTTCCTGTGGATGTCGCTGTGCCACCACAAAGTGTCTCACTTAAAGGGAAGTTCATTTTGGCTACCCTAACTGGCCACCAAGCTCTCAGAATCTGCCTGCTATCCCCCTTCACCTCTATGCTGGAGTTACAGGAGCATGCAGCCATGCCTGGCTATTTACTCCGGTGCAGGCTATTCAAACTGAGCTTCCCACACTATCAGAGAAAGAACTCCTACCACCACACTATCGCCAAGCCCGCCCTAAGTTTGAAACATACTTTTCTGTAGTTCATGATGTCAGAACACGCTATCTTGTCATGATCTCCTCTGACATGCTTCCAAGTGAAGGGATTACACAATGCCTTCCCTGAAACGTGTTCATGTATATATTTCTGTGCTCATTTGTGTCCCGCTCTTGAGTGAGCTTATAACGAGAACACTAAAAAGACATGTTCCTATATATCTATTCTGAGCAAACGTTCAGAACGTTTTTGCCCTCACAACTTTTGCACATCTTCATTTGCAAATATTCATTGCAATGAGTCACTCTTCTAGTTTGAGGTCTCTGGCTTCTGTGATGTTGGGGTCTGAAAATCCAAAACAACTCTGTCACAAGAGTCCAGCAAAGCAGGGGCTTTATTTGAATTAAGTAGCAAAAGCTGACTAGTGAGGGACAGCAGCACAGACTGGGGATCTGACACTATCTTCAAACATTCATCTTAAGTATTTAAGCAGATGACAAAATTTACTATACTCGGACCGCTATTGATCGATCAGGACCACAGCACAAACTCAGGATCTAAACCGCGACCCCAAGCCAGATTGTCACAAAGCTTTTAAGTTCAAAACTCACAAGTATCTGTGCCAATTTTGCATCAATCAGACTCCATTGTTCTTTCATGGTTAGGAACAATCATGTTTTGGGGCAACAAAAAGTAAGGAGGGAATTGGCTAGCCATCTGGAAAGATCCCCTGTAGCCTGGGAACTTGAACTTAATTTTACTTTACGATCAAAATGGAGTCTGAAATCCAAGCGGCAGTACTTAGAAGTCTCATTTGTTTGAACCCAGTAGTAATACCATCAATATTGGATCCTCATCAGGACTCCTCCCAGTTATTCTGTTGTTGCCCTACACCATGAAGGTCCTGCAGGTTTGGATCAGCAGGACTGGCCCTTTCATGAATCCCAAACATTCGCAGATATAGATTTTGAGATAGGGCAATGTAGAGCCCTGGATCTGGATCTGGGTGGTAGCTGAGTTGGTCAGCATGTTGGCTCTTCCTTATCTGCACCACCAGGGCAAGCTCTCCAGTCCTGACTGCTTTGGCTAGGCCACACAAGGTCGCCACTGGTAGAAGGCAGGGTCAACTCTCCTTCTCTTGTGCCCTTGGGCCCAGCTCACCTGCACCCGTGCCTCCAGAGCCAGCTCCACTGTGCTGCCCAGTCAAGGCTTGGGGCCCTACGAGAGGCTGGTTCACCCATGCCTTCCCCGTTAGGGTCAGCTCCATTGTGTTGCCCAGGAATGTTCTCCCAAGTGCTACAGGTAGTGAGGGGGCAGGGCTAGCTAGTTCTCCCACTCTCATACCTGCCCCCCCCCCCCGGGACATCTCTCCCAAGTACCACAGGTGGATAGGGGCCGGGGCAGGGCATCATCCCTACACCTACTCCACCTCATGGTAGAAGACTGGTAGGGCCAGCTCTCGCTCTCCATCCTCAGGTCTACTCACTTGTGCCCCCTCTGTCAAGGTCAGGTCCACTGTGCTGCTCAGGTGAGGTGCAGGGCCTGCTCTCTCTCCCAAGTGCTATAGCTGGTGAGGGGCAGAGACAGCTCACCTGTTCTCAAGACAGCTCTCCCAACTGCTGCAGGTGATGAGGGGTGGGAAGGGGAGAGGGCATTGTCCCCATGCCGCCTCAAAGCAGACAAGTGGCAGTCCAGCTCTCCCTTGCTCACACCCTTGGGGGCTGGCTCACTCACACCCTGCCACCAAGGCCAGCTCTACTGTGCAGCCTGTATGAGGCACAGAGCCTGCTCTCCCAAGTGCCGTGGAGGTGATAGGTGGGGCCAGCTCTCTAGAGCATCGTAGCCATTGAGGAGCAAGGCCAGTTCTGCACAGGCCCTGGGCATCCAGCCATGTGGTCTCTGGTGGCTACGACAACCAGGGGCTAATGGTTGTTTGATATGATAATAATATGATTCATGGACACTGGACATTGACATCTGCTGCAGTGTAGCCAGACATGGCCCTCAGAGGCAGCTCAGGCTGGGACTTCCCAACTGTCTACCTTCGAATCTCCAATTCCGTGTCTCTTCATAATGACCAAGCTGTTCCACTCCTCTTTCTCTTCCATCTGTTCACCACACACTTGCACATTATGGTGGCTCCAGCTGCAGGCTGGCCACGTGGCTGGTGGGCCACTGGGTGACATTTCACACATACACCTACGCCCACACCACACTGCATGGTGTGGAGGCCTGCTCTCTACACCAGAGGTCCGTGGGTGGCATGCCTATCCACAGGTCTCTGTCTTCCTCCTCCTGCAACACACTGTGATGCATGATGGTAGGCCCGGATCTGTGCATCTATGACCTGCCTGTGCTTTGGGGCGGAAGGCAGGTCTGTGGGCATCTTTCCATGACCACACTAGATGGCATGCTGGAATCCTGATCTCTGTCTTCCTCCTCCCTCACTTCCCTGCCTAGATTTGATTTGATTTTTATGTATTCTAGGCATAAGACATCTTCGGTGACCAAGCCAGGCCTCAGGCTAAGATGAACAAAGGCCTGCTATCTGCTCTGCCCCTGGCTGATATAAGAACAGCATCAATAAGATGTCTCTTTGCCCATTGTGGAGGGTGGGAGGCAAAATGAAACCCAGGCATCTGATGATCATTGGAGATAGCCATACCATCTGTTACATGGGATTGTTGTTGTCCAAATTGCATGTTATCCTTGTCCTCCTCAGGGAATGAAGACATCTTTATGATGGGAGCCAAGTCCAACTGTATGCTCTTCTCTCTGCCTTTTGCCGCTCAACATCTCCTAAAAACCACCTATGAAGAATGTTGGTGAAAGGCCTAGTGGACTCAGTTTTGAACATTCCTCTATGCATCTTTATGTTCTTGGAATTGATTAATCTGAACAGACCTAAACATTCTTTGATTTACTCTTCCTACTCATTCAGACTGTTGAGTTCCTCTGCCATGTTACGTCATTGTCCAAGAAAGGGATCCTGGAGAAACAGAAGGGAGAGGGAGGGAGACATAGAGCAAAAAGAGGAACAATAATGAGGAAAGAAGAGGAGGATGAGGATGAGGGGGAGGGGGAGCAGGAGGAGTTGTGAGTAAGAATTAAATCACTGTGCCTCAGCCACAGTCACTTGCTCTCCATAGCTTTGCGAGTGTAGGTGAGTTGAGGCTGATAGCAAGACTGATCTCTGGGCCCAAGCACACATGTTTAGAAGGCTGCTTGGCAGGCATTTGGCAGCCATCTAGTGAAATCATAGAAGTTACATCTAAATTAAGACCTATGACTATCCTAGTCACAGGGTTTTGTCCTAGCTCACAGTACTGGACATGGAATTCCCTCTGATAGAGCCAGCCTTAAATCCAGTTGGGAGGCTGTTGGTCTTACCAGTGACAGCTGAGTCACTATTGCACCAGCAGGCACATCCTGCTTGGTGTGTTGGTATTTTAGCTCTCAGGGCCCATAGCCAGAGGAATGATGGTGAAAGTTCTCAACCAGCAACCTGAATGGTCCCCTCATGCAATCTGAAAGTCATCCAGCAAGGTGGGATCATCCTGTCCAGTCCCAGCTTTGCAACTCCATGTCCTACCGCCAAATCTGCAGCATCTTCAGCAATAGTCTTCTTACAATATAGGCCTGGCATACAACCAGCAGCGGAAGCAAATAAACTTTATGGCTTTTCCTATATCCTAAGAGCCCTCAAAATGATTTTAGCTCCTTTACATTTGTATATATGGGCTTCCCTGGTCAGTAACTCATAGGGATGTAGCCCTCCCCTTAGTATTCATGTATTGGGAGTTTCATTCAATGCATCCCTTTATGGGGTAAGCTGGGTTTTGTTTTGTGGTTTGTTTGTTTGCAGTCATTGATGTAGGACCAGTTACAGAATCCACCTGCTGCAGTGCTTTATAGACCTCTCACAGTTCCTTTTGTAGTACTGTGTAATGATCTTCTGCTTCTTTCCATGGCTGAGACCAAAACCTTATAGGAACTAATTGTTCAGGTTGCTTTTGCTATAGCGGACAGCTGTAGCCTTCTGAACTTTTGATGACTTCCACCAGGAAGGGACACTTGGTAATGGGACACAGCTGTTTAACCTTCCCTACAAGGATCTTGGCCTTCTCCAAAGAATCTTGAGCATTTCTGTCCTGATGCCACGTAACACCCTTCTTCATCAAATATGCAGAAGATATGAAGCTTTGAAAGATGGGGTATGAAAAATTTCCTATATCCTAAGAGCCCTCAAAATGATTCTAGCTCCTTTACATTTGTAGATATGGGCTGTTCTAGAATTTTCTCAATAACATGGTCAGATATCATATATATATCTGACCCAATCATAATGCCCCCCATGAATTTTCCAGCTGTGTCTGGGCCAGGCACAGAATACGGATTGATCTCCCAGTCTCACTCCTTTAGATGCATTTGTATGTCTCTTCCAGGGCTGTCCAAATCTGCAAAACACTTAGAGTTTAGCATCATGCCATGCATATAAGGAAACCTTCTCCAGAGGATGGGCAGGAAAGGACAGGATGCTGAACCACCAAACCATAACTAACAGAGCTGTGCTTTAAAGATAATCTTGGTGAAGCACTCTGAGAGTCCATAGTCATATGCGCTGAGCAAGTGTCAGGTGATCCCAGGAGGTGATAACTCAGAAGATAGTAAAGTCTAACATAAGTGACATCTAAGACCGTGTGGGAAACTTTCATCCATTTCTATCAGTTGCTTCCTCTGCAGGTCAAGGTTGAGTACAAAATCATCGAAAGGAGATGCTAGCCTAACTAGCTCTTTGTAATCTTCCCTGAACCATTTCATTTCCATATCCTGGAGATCTTCTACAGACCCTTTCATCATTTCTCCATTCTCGATGAATCCAGTGGGTCTGACTGAATTTGCTTTGACAGGGAATGGGTTCCAGTTCTCCCCTGTTGCACCTGCTGGATCCCTGGGTGCGAGAAACCCTGGTTTGGCACTGTAGCTGTAGATGTGGCCTCCTTTCTCACCAGAGCATGGCTGGGCAAACCTCCTCCACACCTAGTATTACCTGTAATGGGAAAGAACTACCCCCTCCTTGGTCTGGGAGGGTGACTGCCCATCTCGGAGATAGGCTTGCCTGTCGCCCCTGCACTGTTTGATCACAGTCATGTGCTGAGGCTGCTCCTCCGGCTTTCCAGGCTCCCAGCAGCTACTTAGCTTAGGAGTTGCTTTTCTATCATTTCCCCCCTTCCTCCTAAAAACTCTGGCTCTAAACATAATTAGCTGCATTTATCTTGGAGTAAGCCAGGGAAACCTCTTTCCCTGCTTTTTCTTGTGTCCTCTTGGCTTCTCTCTCTTTACAGATGCATAGGTGCTGGTTTAAGTCACATATCTGTGAAAGCCTATCATCCTATTTTCAAAAGGTCTTGCCCCTCCAAAGGGCTCAGCAAAGTTGCTAAAGCTCCATATCAGCTTTGAAGTCACAGCTGAATCAAGCTTTTCACTCTGTAACATAGTTCTATCTAGCCGTGGGAAGTGGGGTTCAAACACAGCTTCTATGCCCAGTTTGCTCAACAGCTTCTAGCCCTCCTTTATGGTCCTTTAGCCTCTGACATTTATTCAGACCTCAAATGGAGATAGCCAAGTGTTCCTAATGGGTCTGATAGAAACAGTCAGTCCATCAGGGACCCATTTCACCCCATACGGCCTCACTTTATGCAGCCTTTACCTTCAAGGGGGATGGTAGTTACATTACTTAGTTCTTCTGCCTCTATGGTAGTTGGACCAACCCCCTTCACGCCTGTGTCCCACAGCCTCACAATTCAAGCTGTGGTAGGTTTCCATTGCTTGTTTAACTCCAGCACTTGAACTAGTCCCGGGTGTTTCCTGATGGCCCTTGTTTCTTATTGGGGATGTCCTAGGTTCCATCTGTACTGGAACACATATGTTCCCTTTCTTTCTGTGCGAGATCTGGAGGGCAGCTCTGTCACTTTCTCCACCACTCCCTCATCCTCTCACATGTCTCTCTTCCATATCTGAGCTTAGCATTGAGGATGCTAGCTGTTATCTACAAAGGTTGCTGCAATTTTTTCTTCACATAACCTCCTGTGTGGCCATCTTATTGTTCTTACTACACACAAAAGTACATGGGCGATCTCTGCCGCTGCTTGCATATAAACTCCACCATAGTGCACAAATCTCAAAGACTCCCAAATTCCCTCTAAGTCCTTAACTTTTTTGAGCATCTCCATATATACACAGTGGACTCTACTTATTAAACAGGCATGCCACCTCATACTACATAGATGAATACAACCATCCTGTGGGTCCTCCCACAGAAACTCCTAATCATGGAAGCTCAGCTCACTACACAGCTCTAGAAACACACAACTGCTGCTGTAACAAAAAGGAACACTTACATAGTCACACAGGAAAGGTCATATGTATTGGAACTTCCTCCACAGATGCTCCTGTGACAGGATGTTCAGCATCAAGCCAGTGTAGAGTAATAAGCCAGTGGAAAATCCTCCTAACTTGGCCTGTCCCCTAACCTGGGACCCCCATGACTCGGGGTGAGCGCTCAAGCAATGCCTGCCCACCAGCAGCTGTGCTGTGCTTTTCCATTGGCTCCCTGCAGGTGCTCTAGATAGAGACCCTCTGAAAGCCCGCCTCTCTGCCCAGTCCACCTCCATCTCTGTTCCCACTTAGAGGGAGCTGCCATTCTGTGTTTCTTCCCAATCACTCTCTTGCGTGAGGTTTGCTGCATAGTGTGACTCTGTGGTATTCCTTGACTCCTGATTGCCAAGGCACCCTTGTGCCAGAAAACTGTTTCAGCCAGTACCAGGCACTCGCTCCTCCCAGACTCCTCTTTGGTTCTGTTGAGTACCTGCTTGTGTGCCAATTATGTCATGTTGTCACCCTTTTCCTGGAGAGATGCAACACACATCCATCTACTCAACGCAGGGAGCTCATTACAGACCAAAGTACAGACACCATCAGTGGCTAACTTTGTGATCCAGTGAGTTTTATTGGAATAAGGATGAAGGGTTACAGGGGTAGAAATGACTCAAAGATGGCTGCATCACCAAGGCCCGTCCAGCATAGAGGACCTCTTATGAAAGCTGAAAAGCGAGCACAGCTTGAAGGCAGGTGAGAAGGCTGGAGAGCAGCCTCTGCAGGTGCCTCCGGTGGTCTAACCCTCTTCCAGGCAGCTCTGTCCGATGCTCTCTGCTTTTGGGCAGGCTGCTTAACTGCTCTTCTTTTTCCAGGGAGCTAGGCTGGTCTCAGTCTTCTTTGCAGCGTGTCTTCTCTGAGCCTGACTCTCAGCAGCCTTTATTGTTTGCTACCGGGAGAGAGGGGCTGTAAACACAGTCAGTTTCAGGAATTTTCAGAAGCTAGTTAAATTGTTTATGTTCAAACATCTTCCCCAAAGGATGGGATGTTTCAATCTTGGAGAAACCTGATGCACAAAAGTCTCTTACTTCAAATCTGTTAGAAGCCACCAATTTAGGGTGAGTTTATTTTCACTTCTCAAACTTACTCTAAATTGACCAAAGAAAATCCAGACTTATTGATTATCAACGATACAAAAATTGTTCATTAGGTCAGGCATGGTAGCACATGCCTTTAATCCCAGCATTCTGGAGCCAAGGGCAGGCAGATCTCTATATTTTCAAGGCTAGTCTAGTCTACAAAGCAGGTCCAAGACAGACAAGGTTATTACACCCTGTCTTGAGAACAACAACAACAACAACAAAAATTGTTCTTGAAATATGTGCAAACAGAATACAAGAAAACATTAAAACCTCCCAGAGATATAGTGATGAGTCAATATAAACACACATCAATGAATGTGATATGTAAACCAATGGACTTAAGGGTAGAAATCACATGGTTATCCTAGTTCATGAACTGTCTTAGTTAGGGTTTTACGACTGTGAGCAGACAGCATGACCAAGGCAACTTTTTTTTTTTCTGACACAGGCTGTCCTGGAACTCACTCTGTAGACAAGGCTGTCCTCGAACTCAGAAATCCGCCTGCTTCTGCCTCCCAAGTGTGCTGGGATTAAAGGTGTGTGCCACCACTGCTCAGTGTCCAAGGCAACTCTTACAAGGACAACATTTAATGGGGCTGGCTTACAGGTTCAGCAGATCAGTCCATTATCATCAAGGCAGAAGTATGGCAGCATCCAGGCAGGAAGGGTGTAGGAGGAGCTGAGAGTTCTACATCTTCATCTGAAGGCTGCTAGCAGAATACTGACTTCCAGGCAGCTAGGATGAGGGTCTTAAAGCCCATGCCCACAGTGACATACCTACTTAAGGTCACACCTCCAAATAGTGCCACTCCCTGGGCCAAGCATATACAAACCATCATAAGCACCAAATGCTTTCTAGAAGGTTTTATTTCATTATTTTTTCTCTAAATTTTTAAAACATTTTTACACTTTTCATACAATGTATCCTGATTAATTATGAATTCCTGTTTCTCTACTCCTCCAAGTACCTCCCACCTCCCTCCCATCCAAATCTACCCCCTTTCTTTATCTTGCTAAAAAACCACAGGTACTGAAGGAATAATAATAAAATAAGATAAAATGAAAACAAACATGTTGGAATAGGACAAAACAAACAGAAGGAAAAGGGCCCAAGAAAAGCCACAAGAAACAGATACAGACAGAGATCCACTTATTTGCACACTTTGGAATCCCAGAAAAATCACAAAACCAGAAGCCGTAATAAATACACAAAGAACCTGAAGGGTCAGAAAAAAAGAAAAAAATTTAAATTAAAAAATAAATAAATAAAATTGAAAAAAAGGAAGGAAGGAGGAAGGAAGAAAAGAGAGAGAGAGAAAGATAAAGAAAGAGAAAGAAGAAAGGAAGGAAGACAGAATAACAGAGTGAGCCCTGACACAACACTGAGTCAAGGAACCTCCAAAGATGGTAGTGAAGTTGTTTTCTGTTGTTCTACTCCTGGGAATGTGACCTACCCTTAAAAATAGTTTGTTTTCCTAGTAAGACTTGCTTGGAAAAAAACCTAAATTTTCATTTGCAAATGGTTATCAATCCGAGATAGCTTCTGGGTTAGGGATGGGGCCACATGTCCACTTCTTTCAGCTCTAGGGCCCCATCTGTAGATCTGTGCAGACCCTGTGCATGCCTCCTCAGTCTGAGTTCATATGTGTGTTGATCATGTTGATCTAGAGGACCTTGTTTCTTCGGCGTCCTCCATCCTCTCTGGCGTTTACACTCGCTGCCTCCTCTGCTGCCAAGTTTCTGAGCTCTAAGAGTAGGGAGATTAGATGGAGTGGTCCTGTTTAGGTCTGAGTGCTCTCTGCTTAACATCTGGCTGAGGCTCCCTGTGTTTGTTCTCAGCTGCTGCATGAGGACGCTTCTCTGATGATGGCTGAGCACGGCACTGAGCCGTAATGTAGTTGAATGTCACTAGGATTCATTTTAGTGCTATGTTCCTTAAGCAGACGAGTAGTATTTACTTTTACCCAATGTTTCTAGGCTCTGCAGTCTCAGGTTCTTACCACCCAAGCAGTATCAGGTATGGGATCTTGTTAGTGGCTTTTTTTTTTAAATAAGTGTCAAAGTTTTCCCTTAACCCAGCTAGCTCCCAAATAATAGAGATTGTACTATTATATTTACTTACAGCTTTAAGGCACAACAACTGAGCAGTATTAATCTATCTTAATTCAATAAACTAATCTGGTCACCTCATAGCCAAAATCCTGGAGATGCTTGCATTTAGTACTGATCTGGCTCTCTCTGCTGCAGGTGTTTTCTTATGGTGTCTCCTGGACTCTCTTTCCATGGCTAATCTCCACTTCCTCTTTCTCTTTCCCCTGTCCTCTGGATGGGAGGAAGTCCAACCCTATTCTCTCCCCTGTTCAGTTGTTGGCTGATCAACTTCTTTATTGATCAATCAGGGAATAATTGGAGAACAATGTTTACACAACATTGAGACAGGAGATTCTCAGAATAAGTACTGCAACCAAATACAGGGGCACAGAAATCAACATTTGAATAATATAAGAATAATCCTTACACCATGTACAACAACACTATGCCTACAGGTTCCACTTTGTCGGGTGGGCCTTAGGTCAAATCAGATATTGGTTGGTCACTCCCACAAGTTTTGTGCCACGATTGTACTAATATATCTTAAAGGCAGGAAACTGTTGTAGATTGAAGGGTTTGAAGCTTGGATGGTGTTTACAGTTCTCCTTTGGTAGCAAGCTGAGTATCTTCCTGCACGCATGCATGCATACGTGCGCACGCGCGCACGCACACACACACACACACACACACACACACACACACACACCCTACCCTGTAGGAGTAAAGGCTGTTGGTAGACACCATCTTGACTTCTTTGTGTCCTATGAATTGTGAATTGTGTTGTCTTCAGTAATAGGGCTTGCTGTCAGTTTGTGAAGAACAACCTGTAGCCTGGGTTTTTGGGTGGTTTCCATAGAATCCCTTCGGCCAACAACCCAATTAGATGTAACCTATTCCCAGAACTTGAAGCTTCGTTGGTGACTGAGGTGTCCAAGTGGGGCTCTGTCTCCAGTTATTTGGTGATTTCATTTAGATTGCTTTCACACATGTATATGTTTTAGGAAGCTTCCACTGTATTGGGCTTCCATCCTACTTCTCAAATGGCCCTTAACTTTAGCCATCTCTCCCTAAGTCCCCTACCTCATCCCCCTCATCCTTCTCCTCCCTGCCTAATCCTCCTGTTCCAGTCCCACCCCAAATCATTCCATAACTATTTATTCTATTTCTCTTTCTTAGGGAGAGATAACCATCCCCTGAGTCCTATATTCTATATCTAACCTCTGTGGTTCTACAAGTTGTAGCTTGCTTATCACTGACCTAAAAGCTGATATCCACATATAGGCAAATGCACACTGTATTTGTGTTTCACTCAGTATGATTCATTCTCCTTCTACCCATTCACCTACAAATTTCTTCTTCTTCTTCTTCTTCTTCTTCTTCTTCTTCTTCTTCTTCTTCTTCTTCTTCTTCTTCTTCTTCTTCTTCTTCCTTTTCTTCTTCTTCTTCTTCTTCTTCTTCTTCTTCTTCTTCTTCTTCTTCTTCTTCTTCTTCTTTCTCCTTCTTCTTTCTCCTTCTTCCTCTTCTCCTTCTCCCCCTCCTCCTCCTCCTCCCCCTCCTCCTCCTCCTCCTCTCCCTCCTCTTCCTCCTCCTTCTTTAATGGCTGGATTATTACTCCTTGTGTAAATGTACCATACTTTATCAGTTCATTTATTTATTGAGAGACATCTAGGTTGTTTCCAGTCTTTTGGATATTATGAATAACAACGAACATGACTGAGAAAGTGTCTCTGTGGTAAGATGGAGTGTCCTTTGGTATATGCCCAAGAGTGGTATAGCTGGATGTTGACATAGATTGATTCCCATATTTTTCCCCATTTGTTTATTTGTTTATTTATTTACTCACTTTATATCCTGATCACAACTCCCTCTCTTCCCAGTACCCCCTCAGATGGCCCCTCTCTCCATTCAACTATGAGAAGGGTGAGGTCCCCCTATTACCAACCCACCCTGACACCTCAAGTCACTGCAGAACTGGGTACATCCTCTCCCACTGAGGTCAGCCAAGACAGCCCACTGAAGGGGACAGGGTCCAAGGCAGACAACAGAGTCAGGGCAAGCCCCCACTCCAGTTGCTTGGGAGCCTGCATGAAGACCAAGCTGCACATCTGTGGCATATGTGCAGGAGCAGGTGAAGTTGATCCAGCCCTTGTATGTTCTTTCAGTTTCTGGGAGCCCACAACAGTCCAGGTAGTTGACTCTGTTGATTTTCTTGTGGAGTTCCTATCCCTTCTGAGTTCCTCAATCCTTCCCCTAACTCTTCCACAAGACTTTCCGAGCTCAATCTAATGTTTGATTGTGGATCTCTACAGCTGTTTCAGTCAACTGCTGGGTGGAGCCTTTCAGAGGACAGTTATGCTAGGCTCTTGTCTTCCAAGCACAACAGAGTATCATTAATAGTTTCAGTGATTTGTTCTTGCTCATGGAGTGGATCTCAAGTTGGGCCAATGATTATTGGTTGGCCATTTTCTCAGTCTCTACTACATCTTTGTCTATGAACTTCTTGTAGGTAGGACACATTTTGGGTCAAAGGTTTTCTGGGTGGGCTGGTGTCCTTATCTCTCCAACTGGGAGTCCTGCCTGGCTACAGAAGGTGGTCACTTCAGGCTCCATATCCCCCACTGCTAGGATCCTCAGCTAGAGACACCCTCATAGATTTTCTGGAGCCTCCCCAACCCAGGTCTCAGGCACATCCTAAATATGCCACCACCCTGCTGATTTCTGTTCATTCTCCCAGCCCGCTCTCCCCAGTTCTCCCTACTTCTGATCACTGCCTCTTTCCCCCGCCACCTTCCAATCCTCATCCCCTCCCTCATCCAGTTCCTTTCGTCCATTCAACTTTAAAGACAATTTTATTTCTGACTGAGATTCAAGCTTCCTCCCCTGGGCTCTTGTTTTTAGTTTCTTTGGGTCTGTGGATTGTAGTGTGGGTATCCTGAACTTTATGGATAACATCCCCCACCTTCTTAAGGAACTGTCACTCTGATTTCCACAATGGCTGTACAAGCTTGCACTCCCACCAACAATGAATGAGTGTGAACCTTATTCCACATTCTTGCCAGCAAGAACTGACCCTTGTTTCATTGGTTGTTCTCATGATTTTTTTCTAAGTTCTTTTGTTATTTTTGCATATAGGAAGGTGTACTGGCTAGTTTTGTGTCAACTTGACACAGCTGGGGTTATCACAGAGAAAGGAGCTTCAGTTGAGGAAATGCCTCCATGAGATCCAACTCTAAGGCATCTTCTCAATTAGTGATCAAGGGGGAAGGGCCCCTTGTGGGTGGGACCATCCCTGGGCTGGTAGTCTTGGGTTCTATAAGAGAGCAGGCTGAGCAAGCCAGGTGAGGCAAGCCAGTAAAGAACATCCCTCCATGGCCTCTGCATCGGCTCCTGCTTTCTGACCTGCTTGAGTTCCAGTCCTGACTTCCTTGGTGATGAACAGCAGTATGGAAGTGTAAGCCGAATAAACCCTTTGCTCCCCAACTTGCTTCTTGGTCATGATGTTTGTGCAGGAATAGAAACCCTGACTAAGACAGAAGGCTACTGAGTTTTGTGAGTTAATGCTGTATCTTGTTACTTTGCTCAAACTATTTATCAGATGTAGGGGTTTCTGGCTGGAATTTTTAGGGTCACTTCCACATCACCTGCTAATAAAGATATTTTGACTTCTCCCTTTCTGATTTGTATCCCTGCTCTCTTTCAGTTGTCCTATTGCTTCAGACTTCAAGCACTATACTGAGTAGGTAAGGAAGGAGTGGGCAGCCTTGACCTGTTCTTGATTTCAGTGGAACTGCAAGTTTCTCTTTGTTTCGGTTGATGCTGGCTATAGGTATTGTAAACTGCCTTTATTATGTTGAGGTATGTCCCTGGTACTCCTAATTGATCCAGGACTTTTATAATGAAAGGGTGCTGGCTTTTTGTCAGAGTCCCTTTCCATATGTAATGAGATAATTAAGTAGTTTTTTTTCTTTCAGTTTATTTCTATAGTGGATTACATTTATTAGCTTATGTATGTTGAATGATCCCTGAAGCTCTGAGATGAAGCCTACTTGATCATGGGTCTTTTTGATGTGTTCTTGGATTCTGTTTGCATTTTATTGAACATTTTTGCATCTATGTTCACAAGGGAAATTCATCTTTGATTCTCTGCCTTTATTGGGTATTTATGTGGATTGGGTATAAGGGTAATTGTGGCTTCCTAAAACAAATTGGGCAATGTTCCATCTGTTTCTACTTTGTGGAATAATTTGAGAAGTATTGGCATTAATTCTTCTTTGAAAGTATGGTAGAATTCTGCCCCCAAACCAAAAATTCTGCTCTGGACTATGTATGTATGTGTGTGTGTGTGTGTGTGTGTGTGTGTGTGTGTGTATGTATCTTTTAATGATTGCCTCTATTTCACTGGGTGTAATAAGACTGTCTAAATTTTTTTTATCTGATCTCAATTTAACTTTGGTAGGAGGTGGGTATTGAGAAAATTGTTCTTCTCTTTTAAATTTTCCTGTTTGGTGGAGTTTGGATTTTTAAACTATGTCCTTGTGATCCTCTGCATTTTCTCCATTTGTCCCCTCTTATTTTCATCTCTTATTTCGTTAATTTGGAGATTCTCTCTCTGAATAAGTGTTTGTCACTTTTACTGATCTTTCTCAAGGAGCCAACTCATTGTTTCATTGGGTTTTCTTTTTCTTGTTGTTGATTCCACCCCAGGGGTTGATTATTTCTTGCCATTATACCTTTTGGGTGTGATTTTTTTCCTTTTGTTCTAGAGCTCCCTGGTGTGCTGTTAAGATACTAGTATGAGGTTTCTCCAATTTTTAATAGGCATTTAGTGCTAAGAACTTGCCTCTTAGAACCCCCTCCATTGTGTCCCATAAGCTTGGGTGTATTGTGTATTTGTTTTCACTCGACTCCAGAAAATTGTTTTTTTCTTAATTTATATCTTGAACAATTTTCATTAGGTAGTGAGTTCAGTTTCCATGAGTTTATAAGCTCTCTGTCAATATCCAGATATCCACGGTGGTAAGATAGGTTGCAAGGTGTTATTTATTTATTTATTTATTTATTTATATTTGTTGAGGTTTTCTTTGGTCAGTTTTGGAGACAGTTCCATGAGATGCTCAGAAGAAGGTAATTTAGGTCTGCATGGAGCCGCAGTTGCAGGTCTCTGTTCCGCAGGATGGGGTTCATGAAAGTTGTCAAGAATAAGGCCTACTTTAAAAGACACCAAGTGAGATTTTGAAGGCGGCGAGAGGGTAAAACTGACTACTATGCTCGGAAACGATTGGTGATCCAGGACAAGAATAAGTTCAACACACCCAAATATAGGATGGTAGTTCGTGTAACTAACAGATATATCATCTGCCAGATTGCATATGCCCGTATAGAAGGGGATATGATCATCTGTGCAGCATATGCACATGAACTTCCAAAATATGGTCTGAAAGTTGGCCTGACAAATTATGCTGCAACCTATTGCACTGGCCTGCTGCTGGTCCCCAGGCTTCTGAATAGGTTTGGCATGGACAAGATCTATGGAGGCCAAGTGGAGGTGAATGGAGGTGAATACAATGTGGAAAGCATTGATGGTCAGCCTGGTGCCTTCACTTGCTATCTGGATGCAGGTCTTGCCCGAACTACAACTGGCAATAAAGTTTTGGGGGCCCTTAAGGGAACTGTGGATGGAGACTTGTCTATCCCTCATAGTACCAAATGATCCCCTGGTTATGACTCTGAAAGCAAGGAGTTCAATGCAGAGGTACATGCTCGGAAGCACACCATGGGTCAGGATGTGGCAGACTACATGCGCTACCTAATGGAGGAAGATGAAGATGTGTATAAGAAACAGTTCTCTCAGTACATCAGGAACAACGTAACTCCAGACATGATGGAGGAGATGTATAAGAAAGCTCATGCTGCTATCTGAGAGAATCCAGTCTATGAGAAGAAGCCCAAGAGAGAAGTGAAAAAGAAGAGGTGGAATCGTCCCAAAATGTCTCTTGTGCAGAAAAAAAGATCGGGTTGCTCAAAAGAAGGCAAGCTTCCTCAGAGCTCAGGAAAGGGCTGCTGAAAGCTAAAACAGTTTTCTATGAAGATTTTTTCATAAAGACAATAAACATATTGATCAAGCAGCAAAAAGAAGAAGAAGAAGAAGAAGAAGAAGAAGAAGAAGAAGAAGAGGAGGAGGAGGAGGAGGAGGAGGAGGAGGAGGAGGAGGAGGAGGAGGAAGAAGAAGAAGAAGAAGAAGAAGAAGAAGAAGAAGAAGAAGAAGAAGAAGAAGAAGAAGAAGAAGAAGAAAAAGAAGAAGAAGGTAATGTGTGTGTGTGTGTGTGTGTGTGTGTGTGTGTGTGTGTAATATTCTTAAGTATCTGTCAAATCCATTTGGTTTATGATGTTGGTTAGCTCCAGTATTTCCCATTTTAGTTTTGTCTGGATGACCTATCTATTAGTGAGAATGGGGTATTGAAGTCTCCTACTCTCAGTGTGTAAAGGCCAACATTTGATTTAGGCTGTAGCAGCACTGTTTCTTTTGTGAGTTTAAGTGCCCCGGTGTTTGGTGCATAGATACTAAGGATTGCACTGTCCTCTTGGTGGATTTTTCTCTTGATGACTATGTAGTGTTCTTCCCCATCTCTAACCCTCAGGGCTGAAGATTTAAAGGGCCCCAGAATAGTGGAACCAACTGTGACAGGCCATGACAAGGAGTTGGCTTTTTATTTAACCTTTTGCTGTATTTGAGCTGTCTTGCCACTCCATTTTGATTTTAAATAATTCATTATGTTTATGGTTTCTTGTATAGAAAGTGCATCGGAGGGAACTGAGAGTAGAGAACGGACAACACATGTAGAATGCTTTTGCAACAGGTCAGGCAAGTTCTGCACTGGGTTGCTGAAGGAAGGAAGCTGCCAGACTCTAAGAATAGCCTGGAGATAAACGCAGGACTTAACTGAAGTCCGGGGAGGGACGAGGACAGTCTAGCCATCCAGGGGTGTTGGCTATTGCATACTTATGGAGATAAAACAAAGGATTTGATGAATGCTAAGAAGGGGAAAAGTGGGTCTGGTCACACCTGGCTTCAGCTATTCCTTAGTTATGGAGATAAAGGACAGACTTGCAATCTGGAGTGGGGAGCAGACAGTGGAAAGGAGTAAGGGATTCGTCAACACCCTTGGGCAAAGTTGTAAAACTAACCATTGACCCAGGCAGGGAAAACTTTCAAATGACCCCTCAGCCTCCACAGCTCTGAAGTTTCAGGATATCCTCAGCTGGTAACTGAGGGCAGGATGTCTACAGCTCAGACCAGATCCCTCACACTGTGTACATCTAAATAGCAACTCGAGGATTGCAGATCTCTAAGATCCTAGGACGACTCAATACAAACAGCACTTTGTGCCCACTGCGCTCTTCCGCACTGGCCGGAGATCCACAGACAGAGCCCGGTTGGGACAGACCTGAGACTATGGGATGCGGAGTGGATGCGCTAAGAACTCTGGGGGGCAGCCCGAGATCCACAGACAGAGCCCGGTTGGGACAGACCTGAGACTATGGGATGCAGAGTGGATGCGCTAAGAACTCTGGGAGGCGGAAGGAACAAAGGTCGCGGGGAACATGGAGACCCAAGGCTACTGAAGCTACAACAGAGCGCCTTACCATACCCTTCTTCTTTGGTGCAGCACAGACAGCTACATCCAGCTCCCACAGCAGACGTGATGCCGCTGGCTCATGTGGGCGCCGAAATGCATCGCACACAATGCGGGACGGTCCCCACAACCTCGGGGCGACCTGAAGATGCCTCTAGATTCAGAACAATAGTAAAACAAGGAACTCTCTGCCCCAGCATCCCTAGTGTCCCAGTGTAGCGGCCCATTGTATTTACTTTCACACATGTATATAGTCGTTTTATACAAAACATTTCCATTTCCCTCAAATGCATGCATATATACATAACTATTATACAAATTCACTGTGTTGACATTGAATGAAGGCTGCCGAAGAACTCCATTTGTCAGCCGGACTTTGGCCCCACTGCGCCCTCTATAGCTCAAGGCGAATAGTGCCTGTGTGCTTGATAATGCTCCCTCCTGCTTCACTCCAAAACCTCAGAATAGAAACAGAAGTTCAGACCTCCTCCCACCCCGCCACAGATGCCTGCGTGTTCTTTACAATGTAGTCAGATGTAGACATTTTGTACATTGTTCATAATATTTACTTTTACACATGTATATAGTCGTTTTATATAAAACATTTCCATTTCCCTCAAATGCATGCATATATACATAACTATTATACAAATAAATATTCTATGCACATATATACACATGTTTGTATATTATATACATATATACATATATTTATTTCCATGTTAGTTTTAAAAGCACCAGAGCATTTCACTGATTATACTAAATATAAGTTAATGTACATTAAGTTCACTTAACCTGTCTGATATTGACAGCCATCATCCCATTTTAGGTTTTTTCAATGCTGTCAATTGCCAAAAACTATGTCAGCCACCCATCCACTGACAGCTGCTTTTACTGGTATCACACATTAGGCGTCATGACAACTGTGCACAGAAGGGCTTTACGTAAACATCAAAAACAGAGAGAGGGGAAAGCTCAAGTCCAGGATTTCCCCAGCACTCTGGTAGAGGCTCCTGTGCCTGCTAGCAAATCTCTGATTCCTCTACAAGTGGAACCAAAGGACAGGACATTTGAGGTCAGAGTAGCAGACAAGTCCCAGAATAGACTGTGAGTCATTATGGCAGCCAATAAGAGATCAGTTTACACTAGTTTGTAATTTCTGAAGTTTCCTCGAATTCTCTGTTAGTAATATTCACAGCAACTTAGATCTGTGTAAGCTGAAAGAAAAATCAGTGTTATTTTTTCATGAGTGAATAAATGGACAGATGACTGCTAGTTAAAACTTCTGGCTGATAGTATTTACTTTCACAAATGTATATAGTCATTTTGTACAAAAGCAAACATTATATTTACATTTACATAGCTCATATTTTAGTCAATTTTAGAACCATGTATACTTACAATTATAAATATTCTCTCATCATTAAAAGTCAATAATAGAAAATGCAAATTGTAAATAGAAAAGCCATATGTTAACAGGCCAACATCTGTTTACTTTTGCAAAGATTGTAAACACAAAGGAGGATCATCCAGATTGACAGTACAGATAGAAGACCTTTGGAAGTTATAGAAAATTGGAATGTTACCCTAGAGAATGAATAGCACAGATGCCTATAGGCTTGAAACTAACCAAGTGTAGCATAAATCTCTCAGGAACTACAAAAGCCATCTGATCTTCTAAAGACCAAACTCGCTGTAAACTGACCTACGAAAATTCAGACTGATTGATAAGAGATGCAAATGGACCACTTACAAATGGAATTCAAAAAAGCAGCCAACAATAATTCTCTATGATGAAAATGGCTTCATCCCAGAGATGCAAAATGGTTCAACATCTGCAACTCAATAATATACCACTCTCATTCAGTATTCTATAAAAAATCTAATCTCAGTACAAGAGAATTGATAAAAAAAACACAAAAGGGATAATAAGAAAGGAAGAAATCAAAGTGTCCGTATTCACATAGGATATGATCTTCTATGTGACATCTAGAAATATATCCAGAAAGCCCTTGGGTGTGACTAAGAATCTCAGCAAAGCTGCAGACCACAAAACTAACATGAGCAGAGGAGATGCAGAGAAATTTAGAGAGAGTGCAAGTTAGAGGCTCTGGAGCTATGGACAGGAAACCACTACAGAAGCTGGTTATAGCGAGGACCAGGGCAGGGAGCATGGCATCTGCCTAAGTGGAAGGGAGCATACGAGCCGAGCACTTACGTGTGTAAACATCGGATTTTTAAAAACTGACCTTTCCACAGGCTATATTGGATCAGGGATGCTCACACTAGTCCATGTGTTTCCAGTTTAGTCCCAGCTGAATTCTATTGTGAAGGAATAGAAATTTTAAGAGTGGCCTAGGATTCTGATCTAGGATGTGTTTCCAGTTTAGTCCCAGCTGAATTCTATTATGAAGGAATAGAAATTTTAAGAGTGGCCTAGGATTCTGATCGTTGGGAACTTGTCTTTGAAATGGACCCAGCTTATCCTATCCTCATATCATGCCTGTCTGTCTGTCTGTCTGCCTGGCTGGCTTTATATAGGCAAAATCTCTTGTACTTGCTCTGTATCCAAGGGTGTCTCTGAACTTCTGATTCTCCTGTCTCCACCTCCCAAACACTGGGAGGTTTTGTTTGTTTGTTTGTTTGTTTGTTTGTTTGTTTTTTGTTTTGTTTTGGTTTGGTTTGGTTTTGGGTTTTGGTTTTTGGTTTTTGAAGACAAGGTTTCTCTATGCAGCCCTGGCTGTCCTGGAACTCACTTTGTAGACCAGGCTGGCCTTGAACTCAGAAATCCGCCTGCCTCTGCCTCCTGAGTGCTGGGATTAAAGGCATGCGCCACCACACCCGGCTCACTGGGAGTTTTAAGCACATGTCATCACACCGAGTACTTATACATTTCTGGTGCAGGAACCAGGGATTTGTGTATGTGAGGTAAGCACACCAACTGAACTTCACACCAGGCCCTCTTTCTCTTGTTTGTTCAGGATATGCAGAAGAGACTTGCCTCACTGAGTGTCCCTTGCCTTTGACATCCTCCCTTGCCACAGGACAGCGATGCACAGGGCCGTGAGACTGAGACAAAGTAAACCTCCCACATGATAAGTTATAGGTTAGATATCTTAGGTGTTTCTTATGCCAGAAAGCTGACTGTCACCACACCAAGTTTGGTCTTACACTTCACGACTCCGACCCGGGCAGCTGTGAATTCTTCTGGTGTCCATGAGTACACTGGGAAATAAAGACAACTTCAACTTACAGGAGCAGGAGATAGAGCTCTATGAGTTCAAGGCCAGCGTGATCTACATAGAAACTGTGGATTTTAGCCTTATCCATGGAACAATTTCCCACAGTGGAGCAGGAAAACAGAAATGATAAAGAACAGATGTGAGGATTATCTGACCCAGCCCTGCTGACTTAGTTAGGGTTTTACTGCTGTGAACAGACACCATGACCAAGGCAAGTCTTATAATGGACAACATTTAATTGGGGCTGGCTTACAGGTTCAGAGGTTCAGTCCATTATCATCGAGGCAGGAGCATGGCAGCATCCAGACAGGCATGGTCCAGGAGGAGATGAGAGTTCTACATCTTCATCTAAAGGCTGCTAGCAGAATACTGACTGGCAGGCAGCTAGGAGTAGGATCTTAAAGCCCACACCCACAGTGACACGCCTACTCCAACAAGGCCACACCTCCAAATAGTGCTACTCCCTGGGCCAAGCATATACAAACCATCACACTTGCTCAAGCAAGGTAGAGCTCAAGGAGAAGAAATAAGAGATATTTGATATTTGTTTGGGAGGTGGAGACAGGAGAATCAGAAGTTCAGAGACACCCTTGGGTACAGAGCAAGTACAAGAGATATTTTATTTGATATAAAGCCACACCCTGGGAATTTTACTTTCTTCTTCAATGGAGTTCCCAAAGGAATTCCCCACCCTCCTCTCCACTCCTCATGTTTAGAAGTGTTTTTCGATTGCATGTAGCTAAGCACCATGTGAATGCCTTGTGTCTGAAGAGGTCAGAAGAGGGCATTGGATCCTTTGGAACTGGAGTTTCAAGTGGATATGTACCACTCTCCAGTGACTGAGAAAGGGACCTAGGTGTTCTGAAAAGGCAGCCTCCTTCTAACTGCTGAGTGACTACTCTGGCCACAAAAGTAGTTCTTCAAGCATGTTTATGGTCAATGAAAGCCGCTGTCAGTTTCCAAACCAAATTGAGTGACAGGCTTTCAGAATGGCCATTTTTAGTCAGCCTGGAGGTCTGCCTGCTTTCCACACAAGATCATCATCTGTCTGAATAACATATATTGACGTGTCCATTTGAATGTAACTATCAGGGGTTTGATGATAAATGACTTGATCAATGACCACTTGTAAGGAACATGTGACACTCTCCCTGAACTGAGAGTCTTGGGAAAAGGAACTGTCATGTCCACATGGTGTGTTTTCAGCTGCCAGATTGCAGCCATGTAGGGCTGCTATAGCCTTCTTGCATGGTGGCCACTCAGGCCCTTTCTATACACGGCTTCTGAGATTCCTATTGGCTTCCACCTGCTTCAAGGAGTCTTTGTTCCTCTCAGTCAATCAGTACCTGATAGAGTCTTGGATACCATGGAGCTTACTAAATTTGCATCAGGCTCAACATCTCTGATCTTGGACATGCGTGACTTTTTACTCTGAACATAACAAACCATATTCCATCCTGTTATCCAACAGTCTTGACAATGGCAGGGAGGGAAATTTTCTTAACATTTGTTTTGTTGGACAGACTCCTAAATTTGGAAGAGCCAAAACGATGTGAGATAAAAAGGAGGGTTCTGAACGACGAGCTGGCGCCGAACTGTGGACCTGGCTCTGACATCTCCTAAGGTTGTGACTTTGGAAGAGCATTTCCTTATGCACAAAATGTGTCTTGACCCTCCTTAGTGAGATAACACAGAGAAAGGCTTCAGGGCTCTCTGGGGTATTGTATCTTTGGGAGCATAACATAGAGGAAGAAGCCAGGGAGCTCCTGAGAGTTTCAACAGCACAGACAGAGAGCTGGGTGTGTAGACAGGAGCACTGAAGGCCAAGAGGCTTCCCCACAGCAGCCACCCTTCCATGGCAGTACTTCACAGTTGGTGCTGATGAACAGTAGCGTTGAGCTCTAAGGGGACTCAGTAACACATCTGCCTGCCACTGTGCGATCGCAGCTGAGACTGGCCGACCCTTTCCTGCTGGGCAGATGTCCCTTCCTCTTCTATGCCTGCACGTGTGCCTCCCCAGACACCGTGTGATAGAGTAAAGTCTTCTTTCCCTGGAAGAGCAGGACTGTGTGATTCAGTCAAGGGCACGGGAACAGCTGTGCTCCCTCTGACCCTGCGCACTGGGTCAAAGGCAGGCACCTTCCTGATGGAGGAGGACAGCACCCAGTTTTGGCAAATGGTTCATCATGGCAGACATTCCAAACAAACTCTTAAGGATATTATTCAGAGCTTGGCAGCACACTCCTATAATCTCAAGCCTTCAGAGCCAGGGAGAGGAGAATCAAGGGGTTTCCAAAAATACAACAACATTCCC
The DNA here is from genome assembly GCF_000001635.26 of Mus musculus. NCBI lineage: Eukaryota > Metazoa > Chordata > Mammalia > Rodentia > Muridae > Mus > Mus musculus. The sequence continues at coordinate 83,593,689 of NC_000072.6, read as the reverse complement.
AGTGTTAGGAGCCCTCTGTCTAGTTAAAGAGAAATAAAGAGAGGGCCGAGGAGGACAGGGCAGTAAGGAGGCTCAGGGGAAAAGCAGGTTTGGGGTGTTCATAGAAAGAACAGGCCACCTGGACCTGCAGACACAAAAGGAAATAAAAACATAAGGAGAGAAAAAGAAGACAAGAAAGAGAGAGCATGGAGCGTGGGCATTCCCACGGTAACACAGGTCACTTGGGAATGAATGTTGAAGGGAGCCAAAGACTTTATTAAAAAATAAATTTAAAGACTCAGAGTGGAAACTGCTCAGCACAGGGCACACAGAGGAAGACTCAGTGAACACAATAGATTAATAGAACAGGGAGGGGCTAAGGCTGGGACAGGGGGTGACGAGGAGGACCAGCTCATCAGGAAGACGCCTCTGTGTTTGTATTTTAGCTACTAAAAGCATCTACTGATGCTTGGCAATTATGAAAACGAGCATTCTATAAATATATAGTAATAACTCTCAGCTGAGTGTCTGGGCTCATGGATGAAATCCCAGCTCCCTGTGACCGAAGCAGGAGGCGCAGGAGGATTTATGCCCATGTGTAAAATTCTGGGATAAATTCTGAGTTATAGGCCAGCTCAGGCCACAAAGTCAAAATTATTCCTGGAAAAAGAAATAGAAATCTTTCCGTGTGCATGCTCTGACTGGCTTACCAAGGGCGAGAGACAGTGCTGGACCCCTTCATTTTGCTCTTACCTTTGGAGAACATACGGCTTGGAGAAATCATGGAGACCCCATGTCCCTTCGGGATCAGCTTTCAAGCTAAAGCTGCTCTCTCATCCCCACATCATTCTCCTCACATGATACCACAGACTGACCAGTAGACGATAGAGCCAGGAAGAGATATGGGCAGAGCAAACTCAGTTCTGCATCTCCAATTTGAGATTTTTCAGGAAGCCTTGGACTCAGCTACCAATGTAGCTTTATCCTAAGCCAATCAAGCACCTGAGTGGTCTTGGGGTCCTCATGATGTTGACAAAGCCAATTTGCCTCAGTGTCCAGCATCTCTGACCCCAGACATGGAGATTTTTGCTTCTGAAACACAATGGTGTTCTCATTACTTTATCTGATCCTTGTTACAGTGTTGGCATGACCCTCCCAACAATGTCTGGTAAAGAAATAAACATGTGTTAACTCAATTTCCCCCCTCCATTTTAAGAGGTGCAGATAGTGTGGAGTCACAGGGAACGTGCTGAACTAGAATCTGGCGCCCTAACTTCATTGTTGTTGCACATATATCTGAGATTATGACTTTTGATAGAGGGTTTCCTCTCTCCAAAAATGAATCTTCACCTTCCACAGTGAAATAACCAACAGGCTGGGCCCTGGCTTCACTGAGGTGTTGAGTCTTTAGGAGCACAGTGTACAGAGGACATCAGGGAGTTGCTGAAGGGTTTCAACAGAAGCAGAGAGAGCTGGGGGTGTGTAGACAGGCGCACCCAGAGCCAAGATGCTTCCCTGCAGCCGCCGCCCTCCCCCACGATTCCACAGGAGCTCAGCGGTAGTGTTGGGATGTGAGGGGAACTGGCTGCCACATTTGCCAGCCCTCCCTTCATGAGCAGGGCCGCCGTGGCTGACCTGGCTGGAGAATCAGCTGTGTCCTCCTCAGGGCTCAGTGTGCAGCCCTCCTGGACCTGGGCTTAGTTAGAACTGGACCTTCAGGAGAGAGAAACGGGACTGCGTTTCATGTCTAGGACACAGCGGCAGCTGTGTTCCCTGCCAGATCCTCCAGACAAATTCTCTAAAAGTAGTGTCGGTGCCAGGACTGCTTGACCAAGCAGGTCACCTCAGCATGTAGGGGATGATGACTACTTCAGGGCTAACCTCTGCTGCGTAAAGGTGCTGTCTGTGATAGCCCCAATTAATAACATGGAGTCAATGTCTCAAGTGTACACAAAGCACAGGACCAAGGCATCCCAGATGGAATTGACAACAACCCATTGTACCAAGAACCCATTGTGCTCCCCTATCTAGACTTAGTGGTGCAGCCAGCAGCTATCACACATCTGACTGAGTCAATAGTAGCAAAAACTCTGGGTGGAGGTATATTATTGCCAATAATTTGTCTCTTGGCAATTTTTCTGTCTTTATATAAGACAAGAAAAAAGGCCTTGCTTCCACTTGTACAAGAGAACCAAGCTGGAGGGCTGAACCAAATGGTTAATGAAGTTAATGAGACACCTGCACTGAAGAATAAAATCTCAAAGGCTGCATTGCGCCGTGTCATTAGAAAACCTCAAGAGGTCACAGCTCAGCAAATAACCAGAAGAGTCGATGAACTATATGCAACCCTCTATCAAGGGTCGACTTCTCCAGTTGTTCATCTCGGTCCTGTAGTAGATTTGAAAGGTGTGGCTCTGTGGTTGTCCACCAATGATTTGGGTACTCTCTTCCTAAAGGCCTATAGTCCATGGAGGCTGATGTAGACCAGACTGCACAGTGTTTAGTAGTCAACTTAAACTAAGTGAGCCACCTATGCAAAGATGACAACAGAGGACAATGTAGGACAACTTATCTAACAATCAGAAACTTCATCAATAAAGGCCTATTTCATGGCAAGATGTTACCTGGAGTTGGTGTTGAATCAGAGCTTTTAAGAAGGTTGTGGTAAAGCTCAGATGTCTGCATGGGGACATTCCCCCCCCCCCCTATATCAAAACTTTAAAGTTGCAGGACCATGAAAGGCTTGCTCCTGCCAACCTTCCAAACTTGTGCAAGGTCGAAAAACTCTTAGCAAGAGGAAACTCAATGGATCATTCAAAGATTGTAAGTCAACCAAAGAAAGCCTATCCAAGCTCACCTATCATGAGGTTGATTGGGCAGTAAATAAGCCACCAAAGAGAGGAAGAGGGCTCAGCAGTGCTGACAAAGCAGCAGTGAGAGAGGTCTCCAGCGCTACAGATGAGGACGTCGATAACAGCAAGGGCTCCAGAACAATAAGAAGCCATCAGTGTTAATGCCATCCTGGGTGTTATCCAGAAACAGTCAAAAGGGTTGTAGCTTTAGGAAGGTAGAGAACCATTGCCCTAAAGCTTTCTGTAGCCACTGATATTCCCAGTGGTATATGCAGTGGGTCTTGTTGGGTATCGTTAGTGATCCTAGGGCTCTGCAGTGCTCTGGTGTTGGGCAGGGCCGTACACTGGAGCCACCTATCACTGCTGTGTATGTGTCTGCTGGGCTGTTCCATGTGCCCGTGTTGATGGTTGGCAGGGTGAGCTGCTCTCATCCTAACATGTCTAGAGCACCAAGTGAAAGGATTGTTATCACTTGGCATTTAGTGCTTTGTACATGTCACTGAACTCAGGTGATCTTCAAGAGAAAAATTGGAAATCTTTATTTCTGATTGGAGCTCAGCTGAGACCAAGGCAGCAGGAGTAACCATGGAGCTGGTTTACTATTCAGTCAGCATTGACTGGGATACAGAACACACATTTCAGCATAAGACAAAACAGAATTATAGATGTCAGGTTATGGAGGGTTGTGGGTCCCTCATCTGCTCTGCCACAGGACATGGCCACTTGGAGAGGCAAGATGTGGGGAGTTTGACTGCACTTACCCCATGCCCCATGGATGGGTGTGGGCTGTAGGGAAGCCCCAGGCACCACTCAGGGGATGGGAAAGCACAGTCTTAGGCATGGGAAAGCCGGAACTGGTTCGGGGGTCTCTGGGCCTGCGATGAGGCTGGGGCCATGGGGTTCTCATGCTCTTGGACATCTGGGCACCACTGAGAGTCGAGGAAGATCTGAGAATGGATTTTGGGCTTGTGGGCTGGGGACAGCCTGTAGTCCAGAGTGGTGGGAGGGAGGTGGGGAGAGGAAGGAAACTCTGGCTTGTCCCAGCAGGGAAAGTCCTTGGCTTGACAGGCATCAGGCTTGGTGGTGATTGTGGCTGGGAGCACAGAGAGGCCTTTTACAGGAGGCTAGGCTGCAGCTCTTTAGGCAAAGGACTTCTCCAAGTCTCCACACATGAATCCCAATGAAAGAGACAGTCTGTGGTTCCAAACCATTTATTATCATGGTGGAAAGTGGATGCATAAAACCATACCCCACATCTCAGGGTGGGCCTGAGATTAAATACCTTTTGCAGGGAGGAATGTCTGGAAAGGGAATCTTATTGGCTAAGCCCTCCAGGTCTCTAGAGATCTTCATTAGCATGGAGATCTCTGTCTTGAGCTTTTGTGAACACAGGTCACATCTCTTTTCCTATTGTCTTGGTCTGAGATGTTAGGGATGCCTCATCTACACGTGGAAGACCTTGGGGTGTTTCCCTTATGTGGCAACAGGGACCTGGTGTCCAGAGCAGGCAAAGCTCCTCCCATCCCCTCAGGGTCTCCTGGGTTTCAAGCTTTTAGCTCAACCCAGGATCAGACTTCCTCTTACAGTCCACTGCCCCACAGTTACAGGAGACAGACAGTGAAGGTGGACCAGGATTACAGCAAAGATTAAAATGAAGGTTGGAGACCTTCAGTCCATAAATTTCTAGCCAGGCAAGCATGAGGACCTGAGCCTAACCCAAGAGTCCAAATTAATAAAAGTAACGACAATAAAAATCAGCCCCAGCACTAAGAAGGCAGTCAGGGACCGACCCCTGAAGTTCACTGGCCAGCTAGCTAAGCTAACCGTGTTGAGTTTCCAGATCAATTAAAGATCATCTTTCAGAAAAATTAGGTAGACCACACACAGGAAGTGCACACTGAAAATCTGCCTAATCTCCACACTCACTTTCACACTTATGCACTTGCACACATACAACCCTCACACACACACACACAAAGTGGAAGGGTCCTAAGAAGACCAAGACTTAGCAGTTACTGAAGATAGCCATGTAGCAACTGAGTAAGGGCTGGTGGCTGTGCTCCATGGCACCAGGTTTACAGAGGCAAGCACAGAGTCTATCTGAGATGCTGGACTGGAACAGAACCGCACTTTGCCATCTCTGTGCCGAGGAGTCTTTTTCTTCTGAGATTTGAAGCATTAGCCTAAATCCTTTTCTCTCTCCATAGAAGAAGAAAAGATGAAGTGGCTCAGAGAACTACCTTCTTGGAAGATATCAAAAAACATCCTACAGGAATCCTTGGAAAGACTTGCCAAAGGGAGCTCTCCTCTAGCTGGGCCAGTGGATGGTGGTGAAGGAAGTCACCGTGGGGAAGGGCACCATCAGGCTTGTCATTGACATCTGGTAGACTTGTGCACATGTAAAACTGAATTCAGATAAAACCATGTACAATTTCTAGTTCTTAATATTTGCCTTTCTGGATAATAGTTTAAAGCAATATTTGTTAATGTTTTCTTGCACTATCACAACTGCTTTTTAGATATTTTTCAAGAAGCATGTAGGTAGTAGAGACAGAGATCTGTGTAACAGGAGGGAAAGGAGCGCCGAGTCTCTGGCTGGCTGTGCTTTATTTCTGCAAATGTGCTTTCTAATAGCCATTGCCTTTCATGTTGTTTACCCAATCAGCACATGTTGTCTGAATACTTGAACGTTTTACCAATAATGCAGGTATAGAAAAAGAAAAAATATATACTTAACCATGAGTAATCTGTTTATTCAGTTTTAACATTGTGATGACAAATCCTTTTTCTAGCAATTATTTCTCAACTGTCAAAGTTTGACGGTATTTTGTTTTGGGGTTTTTATTGGGTTTTACTTGTGTGCTTTTGATTTGCGGACGTCAGTAACCACAGCTCACCTGCTGCGCCAAAGCTCTCAATTTTAGGATCCCAGCTTTAGTCATTTGAACATGCTTCTAAATTAAACAAACAAACAAACCAAAACTGTGCTTTTGATCTATAATAATAGCTCAATAACTTTGTCAAAAAAAAAAGCTCTATTATATGCAGTGATGGTTTGTGGAAGGGTATGGCAAGTTTAAATTTGTATTGTGTGTGGTATTCAAATAAAGTGAAATCGACATTCATGTGACTTATTGGTCAGCATGGCCATTAATTAATGAGTAGAAAATGATTAAACTTTGATTTCCTTTAAAAAAAAAAGATAAAGAAAGCGTCTATCTCGGGGGAGACGCAGCGGGAGTGTCTGCTCCCACACTGCTTCTTCCAGTGAAGCTCTGATGGCTTCACATTGCCACTGAGTCCGTGAACCCGCACATAAGTTCCTTTAGAATCACTTCACAGTCAAATCCAAAAATATTGCTTCATCCACTCAGGCTGATGCAAAGTCCACAGTTACAGCTCCCCGTCAGCCTTGGCCTGACTCGGAGAAGAAATTTTCAGCCCACTTCGGGTCATTATGGCAAAGAGGAGCTCATGCAGGGAATCCCAAGGACTTAGCATTTCCATCCCAGGCTGCCTGCTCTTATTTAGTGACACAGGGCTCGGTTGTCCATTGCAGTTCCGACCATTAAAGTCCTGTTCCCTGTGAATGGACACAGGTCCTCCATTTGCCTGAAGGACAACTCAGAGAGGGGTAGAAACACGCAGAGTCTTGTGTGGGACACTGGTAAAGAACAAGAATTCCTCCCTGATCTGACATTGTCTTACCTCTTGGCTTCCTGTGACACTCACTCTAAGAACATATCCGGGGTCAGCAGCTGTCCATGTCACTGCACAGAGGGAACAGTGCGTGGCGAGGCCTGGACACACTGGATTGGATGACTGTGTTTGGTTCATTTTCAGAGACCCTTGAATCAACAATTTTGCTTTAACCCAATGTCCAGAAATATCCATTCTAGTGGTGACTAATGCCGGTAATCCCAGCCATTTGCAAACAGAGGCTTCCTACAAGTTCATGGCCAGCCTTGGATAGAGAGTGAGACACGTCTCACAGGAAAAGAAGGCAGACAGGCAGGCACGAGGAGGAAGGCGGGCTCGTTGACTAATTCTAAGTGGAGGAGGATTCAGTTCCCTTTGCGTCCTGTTCTGAGCTCCTCCTTGGCAGAGGAGCTGGAGTACATCATCTAAGGGCTTCATACACATCCACACAGTGTGCAGTCCTTGGCAGAGACGGAAGAGACTCTGGGATAAAGGGAGCGGAGCAGTGTGTCCAATCAGAAATGAGGAAGTCAAGGCCACTGGAGAGAGAGCTTGGACTCATTGGTGACTCCCAACAAGCCAGAGAGTGTTGTGAAACAAATCACACCCAGGCCCTATGTGAGGGGGCCTGGGCAGGGAAGCTGCTTCTGGGCACTGAGTGGGGGCTTCCCACAGCACCTTAAGACTCCCAAGCAGCCTGGCGTGGTGGCACATGCCTTTAATCCTAGCACTCGGGAGGCAGAGGCAGGCAGATTTCTGAGTTCGAGGCCAGCCTGGTCTACAGAGTGAGTTCCAGGACAACCAGGACTATACAGAGAAACCCTGTCTTGAAAAACCAAGAAAAAAAAAAAAAAAAAGGACTCCCAAGCACCTGCTGGCTGCTGCAGGGACAACCCTAGGCCCAAGATGTGCTGCGGGACATCTTAGGCTCAGCTCAGTATCTGTGCCTTTCTAGGGAACTCGGCAAAGCACAGGAGCAGCCAAGGCTGTGAAACTCAGGCAGAGAGAGAAGGACGAGAATCATCCACTGAGGCAGGTGGGGCTTCATTGAGGTGTGCTATGACAGAGTGGGATTGAGAGCCCCAGGCAACTGTGACAAGTTTTCTCTTGGCAGGTGAGAGAAGTGTAATCATAATATATGTGATTATCCCAGAGCAAAACAGAGGCCCCGATTATTGTCCCACGGAGACTGGGGAGAGCTTTTCTACATTCAGGAGGAACGGGGGCTGCTCACCATAGGCTAAATCCATGTAAGCAAATATGACCTCCCCGACAGCGGGGCCTCTCCTCTGCCTCTTAGAAGCTCGGCAGCCAAGTCTTTCTCTCCGCAGAGTCAAGCCATTCAATCTCTTCGGTCTCTGAGCACACGTGAGTGTGCGTGTTCCAGTGCTGAGGGCTTTAAAAACATTTGTAAACTTTGTTATTAAACGTGATTCTTCAAACTTGCAGTTCCGCTTGATTGTGGATGGCAAGAGTCAGCTGTCATAGGTCATATGTGAACATGCTATAGAGATCACACCTAAAAGCTGTACACATGAAACATTTGCACAGCCAGGGGAGTTCATTGTCACTGCACTTTTCCTCTATGGAGCAGCACTTGCCTGCGTGCACGCCCAAGAGCTCGCACATGCGCACTTTCAAGTGTTTGCACGTACCTCGAATACTTCTGATGATCTTCAGGGGAACACAGTTCCTTCCCTACAGAGTGCTCCTGAATGTTCTTGTTTCGAGACCTGAAACTCTCAGAACTGGCTGCTTTTCTTGGGATCTGACAGGTGTAAGCCACAACCAGGTGGCTTATTTCTAGATTCAGAGAGATCCCAGACACCGAATTCAGATCTCAGGAAGTGCTCACCCGTGCAGCTTTCTCCTGTGATTTATTCTTTTCTGTTGCATTGCGTACATCATTACTGGTTTGCAGGTTGCGCCTGGGAACACAAATGGGAGATGACACAGAAAATGAGAGCCCGTTCACGGGAGGTCAAGTGCACTGTGTTCTCCGGGAGGTAAAAGCAGGGCACTGTGGGTTTCAGAGTAAAAGGGTCACACCTTAGGGTGGCGTATGATGACTTGTGAAAGAGGAGTCAAGAAGAGTTTCATGGGGGAGGGCTCAGCGACATGACCCATCAGAGCCATGCTCTCCACTGTCCCATGTGGGCAGGAAGAACTGTGGTGCTTTTGAGTAGAGTGAGAACTCTGCAAGTGGGGATGAACCTCGCAGATGTTAAGTCAAGGAAGTTACATACCTAACCACTGCATTTGAAGACAGTGAGACCCAAGCAGTGCTGAATCATGGCAGGAGGCACACTTAGGGGGTGTACGCTAAAAACAGTGAGGAAGGGATGGTGGGAGCAAGAGGGGATCAGTCTCAGAGGAAGGAAGTGGGAAAGGTGGACCAGGTTCCTGCCAGGGTCCTGTTTTCTTCTCTAAGTGGTGTATGCACATGGCTGTTCAGCGAGTCATAAACTACATTGTTAGTCTGTATACACTCACAAGTAAGCTATAGTTAAAGATATTAGCTTTTAGATAACTAAAGAGCCAAAGAAAAACAAAGGTGAAGTAAATAACACTCAAAACCTTTTTGATCATGCATTTTCATAGTAAATAAATAAAATAAATTTATGAACCCTGGATGCTGTCCCACAGGGAGTAGTGACTCTGTTCTTAGCATTTCCCGCTCTTATTTCTCATATGCTGATCTGAAAAGACCTAATTCTTTGCTTGATTCTTCTTCCTAGTCATCTCTACTGTTGAGTTCCTCTGCTCTGTCAGGTCATTGTGCAAGAAAGGGATCTAGAGAGGTGGAGACAGACAGAGAGGGGGTTGACATACAGGAGAGAGGAGGAAGAGGAAGAGGAAGAGAAGGGAAGAGAAGGAAATAGGTAGGAAAGGATGAAAGGATCTCGAGTGTGGGAACGAGGAGAATGAGGGCAAGGACTAGAAGAACAAAGATGACGATGACCAGAATGTCTAGGAACAGAAGGAGGAACACACACTCTAGAAGAGGAAGGAAGAGTTGTATAGAGGAGAGGAGAAGGGAGAAGAGACAGAAGGAGTGAAAGAGAGTCAAGGAAGGAGGGGAGAGAGAGAAGGAAAGGGAAGAGAAAGAAGGAAGAAAAGATGGAAAAGCGGGGGAGGATACTTGGGAGCCTCTCTACCTACTGCACATCTGCTTTTTCTTATTTCAGAATTGGAGTGTTTATACTGACACCTTTTGGATTGAAAGAAATATCATTCTGCCCACTGAGAGAGTTCAGTTCCCACAAACAGGACACACCTCTCTTCTGCATACCTGTCCTTGTACAAGAAATGGAGGCCAGGTTCCCAGCCAGGACACTGAGCTGATAGGTTCATCACCACACTTGGAAGTTCAGCCCCACCACTCCCCTTCCAGAAATCCATAATGACCGTGTATCTAGGAAGCAGTGGGCAGTGGGCAGTGGAAATGGGTTTTCCCTGGTTTGCAACCTGGTTGTTTACTGTCCGTAAGAGCACTGATCCTTCCCACCCCTTTTACCTGGTATCTGGTGGTACTGGTACTATGTCCTTTTCAGGGCTGTTGAGAGGATGGTATCTGGTGGTACTGGTACTATGTCCTTTTCAGGGCTGTTGAGGGGATGAAGGAAGTGAGACTAAGGTACACTTTAGGGGCATGTGCTCAGCATGCTTGAGGCCCTGGATTCCATCCCCAGTAACATGGGGAAAAGAAGTAACAAAGTATGGAATCCACCAGCTTATTCAATGCTTGTTAAATGTTACTTTGCTCTTCATCAATTCCCAGGATTAAATCTGCTTGTCTGGCTTGCTGTCAAGGGTTTTGTTCCATGAAGCCAAGTTGCCAGCTCCCCTTTTTTTTTTTTTTTTTTTTTTTGTTTTTTAACAACACACTGAGTTTAATTGTGGTTTCTTGCATGTACACGCTTGGGGGTCCTACTAGGTCCTAGGCAACTTCCCATTCTCTACACCCCTAAAGAAAATGACTCTTCTCCCAAATTAACTATCAATAGTTCTGTGCGTGCTAAAATGCCGAAGGGCTCCACCTTGTGGAGCTTTAGTGGAAGTAACCACAGTGTCTGAGCTTCATGAGTGCAATGGCCTCCTGCTGTCCAGAAGAGACGTTGTCACAGCACTCCTCCCCAGCCTCCATGCATTCCAGCATGCAAGGAGCTATAGATTGTTTGGCGGGGAGCAGCACTAATCTATGGACATGAACATAAACGTGTAGGGGGCATTTTGACAACACGTGCATTTAGAAAAATGACAGTATCGAGTTTCCCCCTGGGCCTTTATGTCCCAGCGTATGAGCTTAGGACCAGGTTTACAGCACCAGGCATGGATTCCGTCCTGTGAAATTTCCAAAACTCATCCAGACAGTGCTTGGTTACCGTCCTAGCTCTCAGGCCATGATTGCATTCATGGGCATACCGTCTCCAGCAGGTGGGCATTGCAGCATACAGAATGGACTGCCGCAGAGCGCTGATGACTGTCTTCTCCCGGCAGTGTGCTTACCGCCATCCTGCACAGAGAGAGCTGGGCAGTAGGGAGGGAGTGCACCAGTCAGTTTTAGCTGATTTCTCTATGTGCCAAGACCAAGCTGTGGTGTCCTCGACAGTAGGGTCTTATCTATTTCTGGTGGGTAACCAATAAAAAGAGTACTAGCCTGTATCATTTTGGAAGCCTCGGGCCTCCCTGACTAAAAGAACACTGGGGTCATCTCACACAGGGTCTGGAATTTTTCTGTGGTAACCCATGGCGGGTGGAAGCAGCCTGAGAACAGCATGCAGTGCTCTCTCACGGGCATCTTCCCACTCGCTTTCTCCTTATGACTTGCCATCTTCAGCTCTGCAACTCCACTCCTGCGCTAGCTACTAGAGAGTTCACGCTGATGGGGAACTCCCGATGAGGGCAGCTGGCAGATCTGAAGAAAGTGTCCCCACGCCCGTGTCCTGCCCCACTCCCAATTACTCCATACTCTAGTTCTGTGCTACACTTCTTGACCAATCAGGCCCAAGACCATCCCTACCTCTGTGCCTGTACCACACCCAGTAGAGAGAGCCCTGGAGGTCAGAGGATAAACTTGGATGATGTTTTTCAGGCACCTTCCAATTTCTGAGACAAGGTCTCTCAATGGCTAGAAACTTTGCCATATGGGCCAGGTTAGACACGGTGCCTGGCTTCTCCGTGGAATTCAGAGATCCAGACTCAAGTCTTCAGGCTCCTGAAGTTGAGCACTTTACTGACTGAGCCTTCTCCTCAGCCTCACATTGCCTTCTCCTCAGCCCTCCATTGCCTTCTGAGCCTCCCCAAAGCCCTGCCTGTCTTGCAGTCTTCCCTCTCAGATCTGCTGCAGATCTCAGGACTGCAGTCTCGGTCCCCTCACCCTGTCTATGCACCTTCCAGTGCACCTCTGGAAGTCACCTGAGCATTCACACCCTCAGCCATGGCTCTCCCAGCTCTGAGAGCTTTCTGCACAGGTGCTCTGGCCAGCTTCTGTCTGGCCCTGTCCATCTGTCTGGACAATAGCAGAGCCCCTACATTATCTGCTTTAGAAACCGTCTTTGCTACCAGAGAGTCAATTTACCTCATGGGGCTGTGCCAGACAAGGAGATGGGTCAGCTCCATCTTAGTCTCTGTGGCTGGGAGAGACAGCTTCTCATGTCTGCTTCCTCCTCTGTGGGATGGCAGTAGCTAGAGGAGACCCTCGTGGGGCTGCTGTGGGAACGGGAGCCACTGCATAGGACCCTGCCTGGGCTCCATCAGTGTGATTCCCAACTTGGGAGTTGGAAGCAGAAGAACTGGAAGCCATCCTTCATGACAGCAAGTTCAAGGCCAGCCTGGACTACATGAGACCCTCTCTCTAAAAGACAAGTCACTATATAGGATGGACTTAGAACCAAGTTTTCCACATGGACCCCACCATGCACGTGTCCTGTGCTCACTGTGTAGAAAGAAGATGGGCTGACTCCCTACTCACTGCACACAGAGTTCTCTCAGCCTGGCCCTCAGCAGATGGAGACGATGCTGTGGAGCTTTACACTGCGCACACAGCTTAGTCCAGGCGTCTCTGGTCCCTGTCCTGTGCTGTGGCTCCCAGCCCTGCCTGAGTGGCAGCTCCTCTGTGGTTAAAGCACACAGGGCCCTGCACTGGCATTTCCTTGTGACTCATGGCTCTGAAAGCCCGCTGGAGAACAAGAAGGGTTTGACCTGAGGGTCCTTGTGAGAAAATGATCTCAGCTGTTTCCTGGGGAGGAGAGAGGACCAGCGCCTGCGTGTCTGTTCCCTTCTCTGTCTCTGCAGAGATGCACTTTTGACCCACTGTGAAGCTGCTGGTGTGGCCCAGTCACCCCAGCTTGCATCTGGTGAAGGTGCAGGGAGGGCAGCCAGGGAGAGGAGACGGTGACTCTTTACTGTGTGCCTTCTAACTCCCAACGGAACAGGCAGCTCCCCTATTTTATCTCATTTTTTGTTTCTTTCCCTGCTCTCTAAAGGTGTGGGTTGACCTTCATGTCATTTCAGTACACTAGAGCCTAAGGCAGGAGGATGATTTGGGCCCAGAATTGCAGGCTTAGACTAGGCAGTGTAGCATGGTGCCTCAGATAATGGAAATGGGGAGGTAAGTCAGGAAAAGAAACACAATGTAGCAAGTAGCAGGTGCTCCCTGAACAATGGGAGCTTCAGACTCAGACTCTCTTTGCTTTTATGCTGGTGACTTTGCAGCCTGGTAGTGTTGGCTGGGGGTGGAACCCAGGACTTCACCAGTGCTGGGCAAGTGGTCTACATTTTGCCAGCTTAATTTTAAATGTTTACATAGTGTATAAATGTGTATTTGTGTCTATTCGGTGCTATTGAGTGCATCCAGGAACTCAGATCCATGAAGTCAGAACTTTGGGCACAGATATCTCACTGTGTAGGCATGAAGGGAAAAGAAAAACTCCCCAGTGAGTCCAGCTTATGTGCAAGCCTTCAAACTTATGCTGTGACCCAGTATTCGCCACAAGCACCGGGCAGCTATTGGGATGCCTATAGAGAACGCACATGTCTATAGCATTGAGGCACAATACCTGCAGGTGCTGGGTCCCCCTGGCCCTTTCCTCCTCCTGGTGCCCACATTCTCATTCTCTGGACTGTCTTTTGCAGACCTAGAAAGTGAGACAAGTATAAACTTCCCGCCATTCCCCTCTTCACACACATGGCTCGGTTTTGGGACCTTGGCTAAGACCTCCCTCGTGTTGAAGGTAGGTGTAAGACCTTGAACCATGGACTTCCTTCTGTGCCATCTTGAACCTAGATCTCCCTCCTCCCAATAGCATGTCCCAACTCTGCCCTTCTGAGCTCAAGGAGAAAGCACCTAAGGAGGGTCCCTTTGGCCCTGGATTTGTGGCCCTCTAGTCCAGCTCTGTAGGGCACAAAGCTCATGAGAGCAGCAGCCCTGCCGTGGCCACACAGCAGCCACAGCTCTCCTCCCACCCTCAGCTCTCACTGTGGGCCTGTCACCTCCTCACCAGAGCTCCTGGAGCAATGCACTCTTGACACAGATGCTCTTGCAGGGCTGGGCACTCAGCTGCCACATATTCTGTGCACCCTGACAAGATAGGATTATATATTAGAGGGGGATTCTGAAACAGCACTTCACCACACACCCAGGCTGGCCTGTCACTCAGAAACTGTGACACCAAGACTGTGTCTTTAAAAAAAAAGTGTGGGTTCTAGGAACTGAACTCAAGTCCTTGGGAACATATCTCAATGTAATAATGTCTATAATAATAAACCAATAACCAATATTATAGTAAATGAGAAAAAAATCAAACCATTTCTGCTAAAATTGGGAACAAGACAAGGGTGCCCACTTCTCCACTCATTCAATATTCTATTTGAAGTTTTAGTCACATCACCAAGACAAAAGAAGGAAATAATGGGAATAAAATAAGAAGGGAAAAATCCAAGCATCCTTATTTGAGGATGTGATTCAATAAATGAGCTCCAAAGACTACTACAGAAAACCAATAAACATTTTCAGCAAAGCTGCAGAACACAAAATTAACAGCACAACTGGCAGGTTCTGATGTTGCTGAGAGTGCCGCTGGAACTAAGTGCAGCAGGTTCTGATGATGCCCAGAGTGCCACTGGAACTAAGTGCTGAATGTGGAGAGAAATCCACCATGGGAGCAGAGGTCCAGGGTAGTCCCAGGACCTGCCTAAATGGAACTGAACACTTTAACATGTAAAAACAGAATTTCTGCACAAAGGATCCCACAGGCTGTTGTGATAAATGTTTAGTCCCTGGCTTAGTTCCATTGGAATATGGTTGGGACTAGTATTAGGTCTTACCATTGTGCATGCAGTGATGCGTGGGCGTGGCAGTGTTTGATGATGGAGGTGATGAGAACCAGCCCATCTTCTTTCCACTCTCATTCTCCCTGTGTTTTATGACACACCAGGTTTTATGTAACCTAGGCTGATCTTAAGCCTACCATATAGCCACATGCTACCTTGAACTTCTTTTTAAGGCTTTGGTCATTTTTTCCATATATATAGCGTATTTTGGTCATTTTCACACCTTCTCTCACCCCCTTTCTGCTCCAGCCAGTCCTCTCCTTTCCTATTCACGCACTTCCTACTTTTAGACACAGCCTGTACTCGACAGCCACAGGGCATGGACCTCTCCCCTTCCCTCTGAAGAGGAAGGAAGAAAAGCCCCCAACTCTGCCTTGTGAACCTGAGCTCTCTTCATTTCCTCTGTCATGTGTCTGTCTATCTGTCTGTGGACCGTGTCCATCTCAGTGAACCCCTTGAGACCCAAACCCCAAAACATTCACAGAGTTCACAGGAATACCATAGAAGGATTCTTATGAGATATGGCACTGAACTAAAAAGAAAGCAAGATCTTGAAAACATCTCATGTGTGGCTAGCCCCACATCTTCCACACATGATCATGGGAAGAATGAATACCTTTGAAAGGACCAGATATGCAATATTTCCCTTTAGATGTCTGTGCTATGGTCCCGTCTCTTTGGAATCTTATGTCAATTGCTCACTTCTATTATATTACTTATATTATTACCTAATATCCTTATGATATAAGAATATGATCTTATATTATTTTTTCATATTAAAGGAATAACCACATAGATTTGCCTATGCATCCATAAAAACTTAACAGCCCAACAAAGATTATATCCATGGGCTACCTACCCCACAGCAACTCACTCAAGTAAGTCCTTGGCAACTCAGCCCTGACTCACTCTGTCACTGACACAAGAAGCTAGTGACACTTATTCAGACATTGCAGCAGATGCACTAATCAGGGGCTTAAAAACAGAGGGAGTCAGTGGCAAGCTGTGCTGCAAATACCTGACCTTGCACTTGAGGGAACTTGACTTGAGGTGTAACATAACTGCATTTCTCAAGTGCCTTTCTTTATTGCTTCCCATAAAGTCCATCAGGTTAAACTGGTCTGTGCTGTTATAAAACAAACAGTTCTCATGAGAAAGCACACAGTATGCCTCATGAGGAAGCACACAGTATGCCTCATGAGGAAGCATGCAGTATGCCTCACTGTGCTGTTTTCCCTAAAGGTAGTAATAGAATATGAATAGAAAAACACACATGTAGCAAACTATAGGTAGAAAACAGAATTTTTAAAAGCCAAGTACAAGGTTTTTTGTTTTTGTTTTTGTTTTTAAAGTCCTGCATTGACCCTTTGGCCGGCTCATAATGCAACAGCATTACTGGGAAGTAAAGAAACTAGTAGGAGGGGAGCTTTAAAAGGCAGTGTGTTGCAAGGGGTGTGCTTTGAAGCATGGATCTTAACCCTGCCCTTTCCTGTCTCTCAACCTTTGTCTCCTTCCCAGACTCCTTCTGCTGATGATCTGCCTCTGCCACACCACTGGCTCACAGTGATGAGGACAGTGAGGGTCTGAAGCTCTGCAGCCGAGGAGCAGAGTAAACGTCTACTCTTTGGGTTACTGTCTCTCTGGTACTCTGTCACAGCATCATCCTTCATGAACACATTTGCCTTGGGACATGAATGAATCTGGCCATGTAGAAGGATAAAGAGCAATCCAGGCCTTCTGTGAAGCAGAACGCTCCTGTTTCAGCATTTTGGCCATCACTAGTCAAGTCCCAGTACTCAGGTGGCAGAGGCTGGTGAATCTCTAAGATGGGGGCCAGCCTGGCCTACAGAGTGAGTTTCAGGACAGCCAGGGCTACACAGAGAAATCCTGTCTCAAAAATAAATAAATAAATAAATAAATAAATAAGAACAAATGTTGTTGGGCTGGGAGTCACCTCAGTGCTAGAGCACTTGCCTAGTGTGCTTAAGGCCCTGGGTTTAATATTTAGCACCTCAAAAATTTAAGGATACAATTAAATACATTAAGATAATTAAGTGGACACAGTCAAGATAAGGCAGTATATTTGTTGTTAATTTTTTTAGGCCGCTAAATATGAACTGTTTATAAATGCCTTTGTGGGACAGTGGTGGCACATGCCTTTAGTTCCAGCACTTGGGAGGCAGAGGCAGGCAGATTTCTGAGTTCAAGGCCAACCTGGTCTACAGAGTGAGTTCCAGGACAGCCAGGGCTACACAGAGAAACCCTGTCTTGAATAAAAAGAAAGAAAGAAAGAAAGAAAGAAAGAAAGAAAGAAAGAAAGAAAGAGAAAGAAAGAGAAAAAGAAAGAAAGAGAGAGAGAGAGGAAAGGAAAGGAAGAAAGAAAAGAAAGAAAGAAAGAAAGAAAGAAAGAAAGAAAGAAAGAAAGAAAGAGATAGAGAGAGAAAGAAAGAAAGAAAGAAAGAAAGAAAGAAAGAAAGAAAAAGAAAAAGAGAAAGAAAGAAAGAAAGAAAGAAAGAAAGAAAGAAAGGAAGGAAGAAAGGAAGGAAGGAAGGAAAAAGAAAGAAAGAAGAAAAGAAGGAAGGAAAGAAAAGTAAAGATAAATAAATGCCTCTGTGAACCATGAAAAGTGACCTACCATCTATATACATGCTAATGGGAGACATAACATGAGGAAACACGTTTAAGATTCCCTCTTTGGTATGTAGATTTCATGACCATTTCTGGGCTCTCTTGCTATGGAAAGAACATCAAATTGCCCGGCTCTGAAACACAAAAGGAGACAAGGTGAACTGGTTCATTTCCCAAGTAAAACAAACCAAATCCGCACAAATCCCTCTTTTCTGGGCCTGCACTTTACCTGGCCTTCACTAATGGCTTCCTTCTCTGACTCTTCAGTTTTTGCCTGGTTCTGCACCCAAGGCTGGTATGGAATGCCGGAGGGTCAAGATTCTATACTGGCAGTTTGCAAGCTGATGTAAGCCAGTTATAACTGCCATGCCAGTGGCAGCCAGGAGCTGTAGCTGGGCAGGTGGCCCATGTCTGTGCTCCTGTGATCCTAGCCCGTAGGAAGCAGATGCAGGAGAATCACCCGTGTGCTTGATGCCTGCTCCAGCTACCTGGTGAGCTCCAAACCACACTGGGCTCACAGAGTGAGATTCTGTGTCAAATGGGGAGAAGGGGAGAAGCATCTTCAATGCTTACCAAGCATGAAAACTCTGAACAGTGGGATGCCCACACGGCCTAAGGGATGAAGGCATCAGACAGAGTATGGGCAGAATTCAACCCAGGAGGAGGAAGGCTTGCATTAGGCTGCTTCTGCCTCTCTGCTGTTTGCTTCTGGTGGCTGGAGTTCATTTTCAACGCATCTGGATATGGAGATGAGCCCTGCTTCTGGGAGTTGACAGGAAATAACGTTTATGAGTTTAAGAATGCAAAACGGGGCTGGAGAGATGGCTCAGAGGTTAAGACCACTGGCTGCTCTTTCAGAGGTCGTGAGTTCAATTCCCAGCAACCACATGGTGGCTCAGAACCATCAATAATAGGAGCTGAGGCTGTCTTCTAGCCTGCAGGTGTATTTATATAGATATAACACTCATATATTAAAAAAAAACATTTCCCACAATAAAGGAAGAGAAACAGATGCATGTCCATCCTTTCTAGCCCAGCGCAAGGAAGGTAGCTAATATGAAGAAAGCAGAAGATAAGAACACTAGACCACACTGTTCCCTGAGAGGTGCACCCAACCACCTTCACCCTACTCCTGACCCACGTTAAAGATATAAAATATCTCTTCCATCTCATTGTTTGGCCCCTGAAAAATGCCAGCAGTCCATCAATCAGACTAATTCACTCTAGAGGTCTTCCTTGATATATACTAACGTTATCTGTTAGAATGTGGGAAGTCTTATGCAAGTGATAGATACCTTTATTAATGAACAATTAAAAGAAGCATTGCAAAGCTCTCCCTAGCCCGAGAGCCTGGGAAAGAGGGATGGCCATGTCTGTCATGATGGCTTGCACCACTGTGTCTGGCTTAAGCATTCTTTTTTTTTTAACAAGACAAATACCCACTGAAGATCTTTCCAATGAGTGTAGGAACTTACTTCCCTAACTAATTTGTTCTTGGTGACAGGAAAGACCTGTCTTCAAACAAAATGGAACTTAGAACCACAAGCCCATCCTGATGTTGCTATGGGTTTTGCACTTGGAGACTGGAGCCAGTTAATTGAGGTGTGTTCTCTAGCTGGAGATAAGTATCAGGTATGAAATGTGCCTGCAATCGTACACAAATCTAAAGCCTTGGTACCTTTTGGTGCCTTTTCCTGCGTTTGAACCAGTATAAACAGCATCTCCCCCTCCCCTGAGTGGCGATGTCTATCTACCTTTTCGTCTTTTTCAGTCCCAATGGGCTCACAGCAAAGAGGCCAATGCTGTGGCCAGTTTGTCTTTAGAATGCACCACACAAACACACTCCTCCTCAAAGTCGCTCACTCCTCAGCGGAGTTTAAGATAGGCTTGTGCGGTGCTGTGGTGCAGGGAGCTCACAGCCCAGCCTGGCCGGTTTTCTCCTGCTGCATCTCACACCTGCAGCCTTTCCTCCTTGCTGTCCCTCAAGCTGTCCCTGCGGTATGATAGACACCTACTAACTTCATGAGTGCACGCCATCTCAGTGCCTTCTGCTCCTGGCTCTGCTTGCCTCGTAGAGAAGATTTGGTTCCGAGAACAAAACGATCAGCCTGTCACCTCCACGTTTACAGTTGATTAGTCCATCCCCTGTCACCTTGGGGACCATGAGTCAGACACCCTTTATCTCAATAACACCTGCACATCCAAGAATGTGTGTTGAGTGTGGGACCACAAAGTCATGGTAGGCGCTGGGGAGAGAGATGTAAGCCAGAAAATCTCCCTTCTTTTGAGAAATCGTATTTTAGGAGAATCCTACAGGAGGGAGGGCTATGAAGAGAGTTAAAGCAGAACCAACACGGGCTAGGGAGAAGGGTCAGAGGGTAAGAGGCGCCTGCTGCCAGGGCTGCTAACCTTAGTTCAGTTCCCAGAACTTAACCATAGGGTAATAAAGAAACTGTCCCACAAGGTGTCCCTCTGACAATTACCGTTCCATGCTCACTTGCACACATCCTCACCGTGTGTCTTAGTCAGGGTTTCTATTCCTGCACAAACATCATGACCAAGAAGCAAGTTGGGGAGGAAAGGGTTTATTCGGCTTACACTTCCATCCTGCTGTTCATGACCAAAGGAAGTCAGGACTGGAACTCAAGCAGGTCAGGGAGCAGGAGCTGATGCAGAGGCCATGGAGGGATGTTCTTTACTGGCTTGCCTCACCTGGCTTGCTCAGCCTGCTTTCTTATAGAACCAAGACTACCAGCCCTGAGATGGTCCCACCCACAAGGGGCCTTTCCCCCTTGATCACTAATTGAGAAAATGCCTTACAATTGCATCTCATGGAGGCATTTCCTCAACTGAAGCTCCTTTCTCTGTGATAACTCCAGCTGTGTCAAGTTGACACAAAACTAGCCAGTACACCGTGCAAACACACACACACACACACACACACACACACACACACACGATAAAAATTAATGTAAGTTTAAAAAACAAAAACAGGACCGACTGGCAGAGGGTGGCTATGTAGATAGGTAGTCCATGATGCTTTGTTTGAACCGGCGATGTCAGCTCTGCTGTGAATGACAAGCTAGATAGCGATCCCCCTTGAAATATTAATTCGCTATTATTCCGATGGAGGAGCCATTGGCAGGAAACTCCTGCTTCAGAATGGGACCCTTGGAGGCTCTCAGAGACTGAACCACCAACTAAAGAGCATAAGCAGGCTGGATTTAGGCCCCCCACACATATGTAGCAAATGTGCAGCTTGGTCTTCATGTGGGTCCCCCAACAACTGGAGTGGGGGCTGTCTCTAAAGCTGTTCCCTGTCTGTGGGTCCCGTTCGCATAACTGGGCTGCCTTCTCCGGCCTCAGCGGGAGAGGGGAGAGGATGAGCCTAGCGTTGCAAAGACTTGATGTGCAACAGTCAGGGGGAGTGGGATATCCAGAGGGAGGAAGGGAGGGATTGTGCGTCGCGGGGGGGGGGGGCGGGGAGAGCGGGGAGTGCAACGGTAGGGATGTGAAGTGAATAAAAAGATAAATTAATGGGGGGAAAAGCATACTGGTTTCTGCTGCAGTCCCCTCTTTCACTAGGTTCCCTTTCCTTCCTGGTTCGTTTTCTTTACCAAAAGGAGCGCTGCAGCGCTCCCTCTCATTGGTGGAAGATTCCAGCCCCACCCACCAGTTCTCCACACCAGGTCCTAAATCCGTGGAGCGTAATTGAAGGAGTGGCGAGAGTGGGCGTGTCATCGGAGGTGACGTTTCCGGAAGCTCTGACTGTCATCCTTCACGAAAGGTGGGAAGGGTCCCGGGAATGCAGCGGGACTGGGGATCCTGGCGCGGTGGGACCCCGCGGGGAGAGGCCGTGAGTGTGGGGTCCGTGTCCCTGGCCCAGGCCGGCCGCGCGCGAGCTCTGGGATGGCCCTGTCTTCAGGGCTGGCTTCAGACCAGCCAGGCCTGGTCTCAACACTCCTTGCATTTTCGAGAAACCTGACTGAGTGCCTTGCATTTTTGGAGAAACCTGACTGAGTGCCTTCTAGATGGGCGCTGCCAGCAGTTACTGCTGGATCCCTCTCCCGATACACACGCTCTGCAGGGTTGCTGAACCCCATGTTGTCCCGAGCCACTCGATGGCTTCTGGAGGATGGTCCTTTCTTTACCCACAAGTGCCTCTCTCGAGAGGTGCCCAGATGGCCAGCATCCCATTCCAATGAGCTCTTCTGGGCTGTGCCCAGTTCGGCGGTTAGGGACGTGGGCAGATTTACACTCTCAAGAGGATGTGTTTTACACTCGCAATGTCCCCACACTCCTAGCAGCCCTCGGCTTTTGCTAGAAAAGGGAGTTTAGTGGGGAAACTTCGTGGACAAAATGCCACCGCAAAGTTAGGGCAAGCTAAAGCAGAACTGGCCTAGAGAAAACAACCTCTGAGGACAGGTGAGTAGAACTGAGATATAGCTGAATGCACAACACTGTAATCTGCGTCTCCCCGGGCAGATGGGAATCCTGACCGAGGAATAAGATGGGAAAAACAAGACTGCTCAGACCCAAGATGAGTGTATTCTAGAACAGGCTGGCTAGGGTGTGCTGTTATCCAGTGCACACCGACAACCCCGTTCCACTCAGGATTATGTGCAACGATGGTGCCAGGGAGCCCAGAAGCAACATCTAGAAAGAATGTAAATTCCTACAGTTTGGGTACCAATGAGTAGGAACTCCTAGAGTGTTCCACCCCAACCTAGGTGCTGTCACTTTGCCGTTTACACCCTGCTTGGCTTGTGGGGACAAGCACGGATTGATGCTTCCAAGCATGAACTACCTGGCCCTGAAAGTGGTGAATGGGATGGGCTGAAGTGAAGGGTGGTTTAGTGAGCAGCGTCAGGAATATTCACCCTAGAAAGGAGCCCCGCATTAACCTTGTGTTCAAAACTGAGGAAGCGTATCCCGGTAAATACCATTTCATCTCTGGTGGAATGAAATGGTCGACATGAATTATCCAGGCCGTGTTCATGAGGATTCACTGAACACACTCTGCCAGGGATTGGGTAAACGGAAGTGGTCATCCGCATAAAGAAACAAGAAAAAGAAAAAGACGCAGTTCTCTGGATGGGCCTCCTACTGATGGAGAGTAACTCTTGGTAGCAGTAAGACCAACCCACAGTGCCCTGTTAATGACTGTGTTCCTTGTACCATCAAATTGCAGGACAAGCTTGGTTTTCTTTTGTTGTTTTTTTTTTTGGTTTTGTTTTTTGTTGTTTTTGTTTTTGTTTTGTTTGTTTGTTTTTTGTTTTGTTTTGTTTTTTTTTACCTGTGTCAGTCCTCAAATCAAGATTTGGGTGTTCATGAGGCCAGGAGGGATAATTTGTTGATCAGAACCTGTATGTAGTGTATGTAGTGTTTTATTTTCTCTAATGTTTTGTTTGTCCATTTCGTATTCTGTTTTTGTTTTGAGACAGGGTTGTTCTTTGTAGCCTTGGCTGTCCTGGAACTTGCTAGGTAATCTAGACTGGCCTTGAACTCAGAGATCTAACCTGCCTCTGCTCCTCAAGTGATAGGATTAAAGGTGTACTCCACCATGGCTGCCTCTTTGTCTAATTTCTTGGGAGGTTTGTGAGAGCTCATCCTGTTCTGACCGCTGGGAAGCTGCGGCCTTGGCTTTGATGTTACCTGTCTTTTCTCTTCTGTCTCAGAACTTATTTGTCCAATGTCTGACCATGGGGATGTGAGCCTCCCACCCCAAGACCGGGTGAGGATTCTGTCCCAACTTGGGAGTGCAGTTGAGTTAAATGAAGACATTCCACCCCGTCGCTACTACCGCTCCGGTGTTGAGATCATCCGCATGGCGTCCGTTTACTCGGAAGAAGGCAACATTGAACATGCCTTTATCCTCTACAACAAGTACATCACGTAAGACAGCTACCGTTGCCTTTTTGGGTCCTGTGCCTGGCATCCCTTGTGCTCTGCCCCTGTGCTCACCTGTGGTTCTCACAGTTGCTGACAGTGGGGTCCTTGACACTGTCAACCATTGATCGGGTTCCAGACAACTTTCACGTGTGAGTCATCCTTGCCATTCAAAGGCACAGGGACAGAAGGTGGTGGTGTTGGACTTAAGAGTTTCCTGAGTAGAAGGCTTGGTTCTCAGGCTGAGACTGCATGTCCCAGTGGTTAGACAAAAGAGTTAGCCGGTAAGCGGGACGTGTTTGCATCGGAGAGTGTTTTGACTGCCCTTTCTCTGCTCAGGCAGGTGGTTACAGGACCACTGCTGGTGTGTGGCAGAGCCCAGGTTCCTGTGCTCACCATGGGCCTTCAGAATGGCATAGGGAAGAGGTTTCCTTCTTAGCCACTGCTGTAGTCACAGCCTCCAGGTGACTCTGGACCACTTGCTGTCTGTGTGACTCATCACAGTGAGACCTTTCCTGGGCTGTTAGTTCATCACGCTTGGGAGGGCAGCGTAAATACAAGATCTCAAGGCGGACCCCAGGGAATGACTCCCAGAGCCCCAGCGACAGGAGAGGTGTGTGGTTGAGGGAGGGGATGGTGTGGTAAAGGTCGTGCTTGTCACGTCCAGTCCTAAGTTTAGTACAACAGGACCTGAACAGCTGCCGGTGACTCAGAGGAACTTGGGGGCTCCAGAGGGTTTTCCCCCTGGTATCATCTCACTGATCTTCATGGGGTGGTGTGTGCAAAGCAGGTGCATCGCCCCCCACCCCCATTCTGTTCCACAGAAGAGCAAACTCGGGCTTAAGAATGCGCTTGGGTTTCAGCTTGCAGTGACACCTCCAAGGTTTTACGGCTCATGTTTCAAGTTTCCATCCAAAGCATGGGTTTGTTTGTTTTTTTTTAATTTTCCATTTAGACTTACAGGAGGCAGTCTGTAGAGACCATAATAAACCTCCCTCCCCATTCCTGTCCCTACAAGAGACACTCTCCCCAGCCCCACGTGTGTCCTCCCAGACAGACACACGAACATCAGTCATACCATGCCGAGTTTCTTATCAGTGCATCAGTCAGGACACACCAGGCTTGTCAGCCTCCTCAAGCACAGTCCTGACAGGGTAGGGAATGGTTCTGTGCTGATTTCTGTGGTGGAGGAAGTTCGCAGCTTCTCTGGTTTGTGCCCACTAGGTGCCAGTAGCACCCCTCCCTTAGCTTTGGCAAACTTGAGTGTCTAGATTCGTCTAGGTTGTTTTCGTTTGTTTCCTTGTGTACAAAAGCTGGGCAGTGGTGGCGCACGCCTTTCATCCCAGCACTTGGGAGGCAGAGGTAGGCGGATTTCTGAGTTCAAGGCCAGCCTGGTCTACAGAGTGAGTTTCAGGACAGCCAGGGCCAAAATGAGAAACCCTGTCTGGAAAAACAAAAATAAAAAACAAACAAACAAAAACAAAAAGGAAGAAATCCTTGTGTACAAAAAGAGATGGCTAGCTGGATTTAGACCATTAGTTTTACTTTGCCAAACCCTGCAATAGACAGGTTGGTGTCTGTTTGATT
This sequence comes from Mus musculus, assembly GCF_000001635.26. NCBI lineage: Eukaryota > Metazoa > Chordata > Mammalia > Rodentia > Muridae > Mus > Mus musculus. The sequence continues at coordinate 83,568,721 of NC_000072.6, read as the reverse complement.
GGTGGTAGAGGGTGTTATTTCTTTTAGGGTTTTGTTTTTTTGTTTTTTTGAGTGTTTTGTTTTAGTTTTTTAGGTTTTGGGGGGAGGTGGGTTGTTTTTTGGGGGTGGTTTTGTTTTAAGACAGGATCTCTCAACATAGCCATAGCTGTCCTAGAGCTCACTCTATAGACCAAGCTGGCCTCACACACAGGTGCTCTTGCCCCTGACTACTAGGATTAAAAATGTTCACCGTCACGCCCAGCTTAGACAGCTCTTTGTAGAGATACAAAGTAAAATCATGAGGAAGTCATTGAATGGAGATAAGAAGTGTACTGTGTTTTAGGGGGGCAAATTCTAGAGCAGGTTTTTCCATAAAGAGATCTTGTGAACAAAGCCGAACCTAATGGGGCATGCATTGGCTGGGGCATGCATTGGCTGGGGCATGCATTGGCTGGGGCGTGCATTGGCTTGGGCATGCATCTCGTTTGCTTGATTTGTTGGCTTTGGGGTTTGATGTGGGACTGCCTTGTGCTGACTGAGCCTGAAGCAGGAGATGCAGCTATCTTACCTTCAGTGTCCGCCATGGCACCTGCATTGCAGACCCTGATTCTGAGCCTGTGAAATGACAGGCGGGTGGCTGCTGAGAAGTGCTAGCCCAGTGGGGCTCAGACTGGTTTTCACTTGATGTCTTCCTGCCAGGTTACACCAAGTGGCTCACTTCACCAGTTACTACATACAGCGGGAGTGTGGGGGAGGGGCCTGGAGGTAGGCATCTACATCACCACCCTTCGGCCTCCCCCACTCTTGAGAATCTTGTTCTGGACCTTTCATGGATGCTTTAGTTCGGGATTTAAAAGGCATGTCTGTCCTTCCTCCCAGCGTGGTTCAGGCATCTTAATGACATCAGGCATATCTCCCCTCTTGGTAGTAGTTTTCCTGCTGAAGGAATGTGTTGCCTTTTGCAGACCCCAGTATAGAAGAAAGATCTCCAGCATGTGGGATCAGTACATACTTTCATGATGAGCACAGACAATAAGGCAGCCTGTGGATTCTTTCACAGCTTTTTATGGGCATCAGGAGGCTGCACAGGAGGGACTCCGAATAGTCAAGCAGCCCTGGTGTGCTGTACTGTGTGAGCCTCCTCCAACACAAATCCTCCTTCCGAAAGTTAACCATCACCCATATTGAAGGCGTTTACTGGGATTGGGGTTTATAGACCAAAGAAGGGCTCTCCCGTGCTCAGGCTTTCTTCTTCCATGATTAACTTCAGAAACCAGAAAATATGAGATAAGGATCCTTAGTGCATCTTTTATTGACTGTCCTCATGACTTTCTGAGTGAACTGTTTCTATACAAAAATACTTGTTCATGATCATTTTCCCTCAGACATTAGAAGGGAGGAATTCAAGTTAAAAAAAATTTTTTTAATGGCAGGCTAGAGAGATGTCTTATGGGTAAAGTACTTGTCACGCAAGTATGGTATTCAATCCCTGGAGCCCACGTGAAGGAAGGATGGAACTGACTCCACAAGCTGTCCTCTGACCTCCACATGTGCACTGTGGCACATGCAGGGCTGCATGCACGTGCATACACACACACACACACACACACACACATATCACACACATGAATAATAACAATAATAATGTCCCATATGGCACATGTAACAACACCTATGGACTTGTTCCAACAAATTAGCATTTATACATCTGCAAGCAAGCCTCCGTGCACCTTTGGCCTTAATGCATGAATACACCGTCTGTATTCCGTCCTGAGCTTGTTCTTTTAGTGATAAATGGAGCCTTCTCAACCTGAACAGTCTCCTGAATCTCTCCATAGCCAGCTCTCATCTAGTTCCTGCTCAGATGCCATCTCTTATGCTTCCCTTAGCTCCTTCCATCTCCAGTCCCATGCCCCAGTCTCTACCTGTTTCCTTTCCTGGCATTGGTGACTTTCCTTGCACTGATTCCTTTTTAAATGGCATGTATTTATGTTATGTGTGTGTGGGGGGGTTTCATGCATGTATGTCTGTGTACCACATACATGCCTGGTGCCAGAGGAAGCCAGAAGAGAGTGTCATATCCCATGGAACTAGAGATTGTTGTGAGCCTCCATAGGAGTGTTGGGAATCTATCCCAGGTCCTCTGGATGATCTGCCGGTACTCTTAACCTTTGAGCCATCTCTCCATCCCCAGTAGTATTGATTTTTTTTACATACTTTTTTTTAATGTCTGTTCTCCATTGTAATGGGTGCTCTGCAATGAGGGGAAAGCAGCCTTCAGAGCACAGACTGGCACCTTATAGAGATGCTCAGTAAATTGTTTTCGAAAGAGTGAGTGATAACCTTGTTTCACATTTGCACATGTAGTTATCCTGTCTTGATGAACATGATGCTTCCCTGCTTTTATAAGTCCACATTGAACCTTCTTGTATGTATATTTTGGTATGTGCATAGATGTAATTATGTTGATCTTGAGTTCCTTGAAGCCAAGCTGTAGATTTTGTGCATATGTACATTGTAATTTTGAATAATTGTCTTCCATCTTTTCCTTCCAATAAGAAAAAAGGTTAGATCTCTTTACAGTCTTGATAACACATGGGAACACACATCTTCCTACACCTGAGCTTACGGCAGGCACCAGCCGACCTCGAAGCCTTTGCCAATCTGATGGTAAAACCGCTATCTCACATTTACTTAGAATTTCCTTCATCAGAGATGAAGCTGAGCGCCATATAGTCACTGTGTGCCTTTCCCGTTTTGTTTCCTGGTTTTCTCGTTGCTCTGTCACGTGGTTCTCCTGTTTGCTGACGTGTCTTTGTTTTGATGTATTTGCTTTCTTTAGTCTGCAACCAGATATAACCCCAAACAAAAGCACCCATCCACACCACTGCTGTGTTGTGCTGCACCTAGGACATTTCCAGCCCTGGCGTTAGATCTCCAAGATGGTTCTCATCCTCACCTTTTGTTCCTGTGACTGCTACTGATGATAATCATATGCACACATGGCAGATGTTGGCTATGTACACAGTCCTTTATTTATTTATTATTATCATCATCATTATTATTATTTGGTAGTAGTAGTCGTCGTTATTGTTGTAGTATGGGGAGGTATGTGAATAACTTGTGATTTGCATGTTCAGAGGTGAAAGGACAGCTCTCAAGTATCCTTGAAGTCCTGCTTCTGGATGGGTAGCTAGGCCCAGCAGGCTTGCACAACATGGGGTTTTACCCACAGAGCTCTTGTGTTGTTTGTCAGCCTCTATGGTTAAATAAGTTTATGATTTTGCATAGCGCTTCCTTCACAGTTATTTAGGCATCTGCTTGTGCAGCACAGGCTGCATATGCCTGGAAGTGGTGCACAGCATTCTTCTCTGAAGGATTTTGAGTCCCAGGAGAAACCTCCTGAGGTCAAGGTCACAAGAGCAATAACGGACGTGGGTTTCGCATATCTTAGCCTACTATCCCTGGCTGCAGAAGTCCTGGATTCTGATTAGCATTTCTGTTACTGTGATAAGCCACTGACCAATAGCAGCTTGAGAGAAAAGGATTTACTTAGCTTATAGGGATCCTAGACAGGAATTTGAAGAGAAATCAGCAGAGGAATGCTGCTTGCTGGCTTGTTCCCTGGTCCATGCTTAGTGACCTTTTTGATACAGTCCAGGCCATCTGCCTAAAGATCCCACCACTCACAATGGACTTGGCCCTCCTTCATCAATTAGCAACCAACACGCTGTTCCATAGACAAGCCTGCAGGCCAGTCTGATGGGGGCAATTCCTCAACTAAGGTTTCCTCTTCCCAGGTATGTCACATAGACAACTAAGATTAGCCATCACAGAGTGAAGGATGTTTTATGACAGAGGCCCTTTCTGTCATATCACAAGGAAAACACTTTTCAGAGTTACACTTTGGGCATAGGACAGGCTTTTATTTAAGTGAGGTTTGTGGTGGTGGGGGGGTCTTTTCTTCTGTTTTGAGACATTCTCACTATGTAGTTCAGTCTAGTTTAAAGCCAGCAATGTCTCCTCAGCTTTGGAATTCAAAGTTTCAATGGATGCTATATCCTCCTTGGTCAATATTTTTTAATTTACATTTAATTTTGTTGGAGTGGGGGGCACCGCCAATGTGACATTCATGGAGGGGGTGAGCTACTTGGATGGATGAGTTCTCTTCTTCTACCATGTGAATACTGAGGGTTAAACTCTGGTACCCAGCCTTGACCGAAAGGACCTTTACCCATTGGGCCATCTCAGTCACACTTCGGCTCTCCTTTGTGACATAGGAATCTGGTGTTTGCTGTTACTCTCTGTTTTGGGAGAAGAGAGCAGGACTTCTATACAGGAATGAAGCTGACAGGAGACAAGCCATGTATGCTCTGCCTAGTCTAACTCCCCAGAACCCCTAGAAACTCTTCTTTCAGCGGCTGCATTGTCTCAGAGACATGTGACAGTTTCTGTGCACCCTAACCATTCTGGTGTGTTTCCATAGGCTGTTTATTGAAAAACTTCCGAAACACCGAGACTACAAATCAGCTATCATTCCTGAGAAGAAAGATGCTGTCAAGGTGGGTCCTTATTTTCACTGGTGCCTGTCTCTCAGCTCCAGAGCATCTCCGAGTAACCGACATGCAACTGCAGAGCATCTGTCTGCCTATCAGAGCCGGAAAGAAGAACTGGGCTGCCTCTGCAGCGTGGGACAGAGAGGCGGGATGGGGGGGGGGGGTGTTCCAGTCCTGTGCGAGGCGCTGCTGTAACTCTTGTCTTCTTTCTCTCTCCCTCAGCTGACATTGGAGTGCTCTGATTGTCAGGTCTGGTTTTGTATTTCAGAAATTAAAGAGCGTCGCTTTCCCTAAAGCGGAAGAGCTGAAGACAGAGCTCTTGAGAAGATACACCAAAGAATATGAGCAGTATAAAGAGCGAAAGGTCTGTGTGCAGAGCACGTGTGCCACCTAGCCAGCCCCGGGTCAGCGCCGTGCCAGGGGAAATGGAGTCTGTGAACTTAACGGGCTGCTTTGTTTGGGGGGTGGGGGCACAAAGGTCAGTGCCTCAAAAGAGTCACCAACCAGTAGGGATGTGAAGGATTCTAACAGATTTGGCCTAGGTGTCCAAGAGGGCAACCTGGGGACAGACACCTGTGACCCTTCTGCCATATCTACAGCAAGAAACCTGCCCATAGTGAAGACTCTCCCCAGAGCATAAGGCATTTCGGATCTCAGGAGTGGGAAGTTTAGGTCATGTGCTTTTCCCAAAATAATCAATGACTTTTTATAGTCACTGATTCTCCCAGTGGTGTGTAGTGAGTCTTATTTAGTTAGAATAGTTAGTTCCAGCTTGCGGAGAAACACTCAGGGCCCTACAGCGTCTGCCTGTAGGGCCGAGATACACACTGGAGGGGTGTCCTGCATGCTGATGGGTAGCTGTCTGCGGTGCTGTCCTGCACACCGGTGCTGACTATCAGCAGGATTAGTAGCTCTGAGCCATACATTCCTAAGGCATTATTAAGTGGAAGGGGTTTATTATTTGATACTTTTTAGTTCAAATATCACTCACTGTATTTAAATAACCACTAGAAAAGTTTTGGAGGCCCCAAGCTTAGAAGGTCTAAGCTTGGATTTTATTTTATAGCCTTGTTTGAGAGAGCAGGCAGCAGCTAAGGTATATCATGATTTAAAGTAAAGAATTCAGGGCAGTAGAGCATCAGTGCCCTAGTTACTTCCATGTTGCCATGCTAAAGCCCCCGACAAAAGCAACCTAAGGGAGAAGGCATGCATTTTAACTCACAGATCAAGGTACAGCCCACAACAGCAAGAGCTTAAAGCAGTTAGCCACATTTCATCCATAGACAAGAAACAGGGAGGGGCTGGTAAAATGGCTCACTGGGGAAAAGACGCTTGCCTCCAAGTCTGATGGCCTGAGTTCAATCCCTTGACCTACGTGGTGGAAGCAGAGAGCTGAGTCTCACAAGTTGCCTTCTGGCCTGCATACGTGAGCCTTGGCGCATGTCCCCACCCCATTAAACATAAGTCAGTGTAACTTTGAGATTAGAAAATGAGGGAGCAGCATGAACACTTGCACTCTGGCATCCCACCTCCTCTTGCTATTTCATACCCGCTGGGATCCCCTGCACAGGGAATGGTCCCATCCATAACTGAGACGGGTCTTCCCAGATGAAGTAATGTAACTAAGGTGATTCCCTACAGACAGCTCATTGCCATGTTTTCTGGGTGATTCTAAAGTCTGTCAAGTTGGCAATGAACACTAGCTTTCACACCAATGTACCTTGAAGATAGGAACTTTTGCTGTCCTTGAAAATAGGTTCCTGGTGGCTTGGTAGAATGGGATGGGGGCTGAACTCCATGGCTTTAAGAGGTATCGAACAAAGCATGAATTCTGGATTGGGGGGGCTGGAGAGATGGCTCAGTGGTTAAGAGCACCGACTGCTCTTCCAAAGGTCCTGAGTTCAAATCCCAGCAACCACATTGTGGCTCACAACCATCCATAATGAGACCTGATGCCCACTTCTGGTGCATCTGAAGACAGCTACAGTGTACTTAGATATAATAATAAATAAATCTAAAAAAAAAAAAAAAGAATTCTGGATTGGGAAATGAGACCAGAGCAAAACTATACTTTGGACATCTCTGTACCGATGCTTTTCTTCTGAGGGATGAGGTGTTAGCTTACAGCCTTTGCTTTCTCTGTAGAAAAAGGAAGAAGAGGAACTTGCCCGAAATATCGCCATCCAGCAAGAGTTGGAAAAAGAAAAACAGAGGGTTGCTCAGCAGAAGCAGAAGCAGCTAGAGCAGGAGCAATTCCATGCCTTTGAGGAGATGATCCAGAGGCAGGAGCTGGAAAAAGAACGGCTGAAAATTGTTCAAGAGTTCGGGAAGGTAGACCCTGGCCCCTGCGGGCCTCTGCTCCCTGATCTGGAAAAGCCTTGTGTAGATGTGGCCCCCAGCTCACCGTTCTCGCCCACGCAGACTCCAGACTGTAACACAGGCATGAGGCCAGCTAAGCCACCTGTGGTGGACAGGTCCCTGAAACCTGGAGCGTTAAGCGTCATAGAAAATGGTGAGTCAGTCCCCTTACCTTCTTCCATCTGTCTTACCTCCAGGGCCCCACTTACTTGAGTCTGTCAACAGAACATTGTGTGATACGTACTGTCTTTTTTTGACCTACCACCTTGACTGTCTTGTTTTTGTTTTTTTAAGGCCTTGAGTTTAACTTAATCTTAGTTTTTAAAAAACTTTCCTCGAAGTCAGACCCTCAACTTACAAGGCTGCTACAGAAATGTGAAGCGTTCAGTGAACTAAGATCACAGGCAGCCCTTCCTAGAAGCAGTTTTTAAAATGTTTAGTGCCACGTGCAAAGCAATGGCTGACTTCTTTAAAAGGCCACCGAATCACCCCTCCCTGGACTGTTCCTAGTCTGTAAGGAGCTTGGTCAGTGTGAATACTGTGCCTGGCAGATGGCTATATGGTTTATTCATAAAAACTAGTGTCCCATCTTCAAATGCGTGTAAGAAGGAAGGACGGCTGGGCTCTGAAGGCTGCCCTTTCAGACTCCTCCCTTGTTCCCTCTGAAGTCTCCTCCACGAACCGCTCCTTCTTACACATCCTCTGCTTTGGGGAACACTTTCCTTTCTTCTTCTCTTTTCTTTTCTTTTCTCTTCTTTTCTTTTCTCTTCTTTCTTTGTTTAATCATCAAGTAAAATAGTAAGTTTATTTAAAATTTTTCACTTACAGGTAAGTTGGTTAATGGTTTGGTCATACTTCTCTCTCTCTCTCTCTCTCATTGGATATTTTATGTATTTACATTTCAAATGTTATTCCCCTTTCCAGCTTTTCCCTCCAGAACACCTATCTCATCCCCCATCCCCCCTGCTTCTATGAGGGTGCTCTACTTCCCACCCACCCACTCCCACCTCACTGCCCTGGCATTCCCCTACACTGGGGAATTGAGCCTTCACAGGACCAAGGGCCTCTCCTCCCATTGATGCCAGACAATGCCATCCTCTGCTACATATGCATCTGGAGCCATGGGTCCCTCCATGTGTACTCTTTGGTTGGTGGTTTAGTTCCTGGAAGCTCTATGGAGTCTGGTTGGTTGATATTGCTATTCTTCCTATGGGGCTGCAAACCCCTTCATCTCCTTCAGTCCTTTCTCTGGCTCCTCCACTGGGGTCCCCATGCTCAGTCCAATGGTTGGCTGTGAGCATCTGCCTCTGTATTAGTCAGACTCTGGCAGAGCCTCTCAGGAGACGCTATATCAGGCTTCTGTCTGCAAGCACTTCTTGGCATCCCCAATAGGATCTGGATTTGGTATCTGTGGGGCAGTCTCTGCTTCACACTTTGTCCCCATATTTCCTTTAGACAGGAGCCATTCTGGGTTAAAAATTTGGAGATGAGTGGATGCCCCCATCCCTCAAGCAGGGGCCTTGCCTAACCTCTAGATATGGTCTCTATAGGTTCTCCCTCCCCTTTGTTGGTTATTTCAGCTTATCTCATCCTTGTTGGGTCCTGGGAGCATCTTGCTCTACCCCCAGTTTTCCATTCCCCATTTGAATACACCTCTGTTCAAATTCCTGACCCTCTGTGTATCATCACCGTCTCCTCCCATACCTGATCCCACCTCTCTTTTCCCCCCGCCTCCTCCTCCTCCTCCTCTCTTCCTCCCAAGTCCCTCCTTCTCTCTACCTACTGTGAGTATTTTGTTCCCCCTTCTAAGAAGGACTGAAGCATCCACATTTTGGTCTTCCTTTTTCTTGAGCTTCATATGGTCTGTAAATTGTATCTTGGGTATTCCGAGCTTTTGGACTAATATCCACTTATCAGTGAGTGCATACCATGTGTGTTCTTTTGTGACTGGGTTACCTCACTCAGGATGATATCCTCCAGATCCATCCATTTGTCTAAGAATTTCATGAATTCATTGTTTTTAATAACTGCATAGTACTCCATTGTGTAAATGTACCACATTTTCTGTATCCATTCCTCTGTTGAGGGACATCTTGGTTCTTTCCAGCTTCTGGCTATTATAAATAAGGCAGCTATGAACATAGTGGAGCATGTGCCCTTGTTATATGTTGGAGCATCTTTTGGGTATATGCCCAGGAGTGGTATAGCTGGGCCCTCAGGTAGTACTATGATCAATTTTCTGAGGAACCACCAGACTGATTTCCAGAGTGGTTGTACCAGCTTGCAATCCCACCAACAGTGGAGGCGTGTTCCTCATTCTCCATCCACATCCTTACCAGCATCTACTGTCACCTGAATTTTTGAAGATCCAGAAATGAACCCACATACCTATCTATGGTCACTTGATCTTTGACAAAGGAGCCAAAACCATCCAGTGGAAAAACAACAGCATTTTCAACAAATGGTGCTGGTTAAACTGGTGGCCAGCATGTAGAAGAATGCAAATCAACCCATTCTTATCTCCTTGTACAAAGCTCAAGTCCAAGTGGATCAAGGACCTCCACATAAAACCAGATACACTAAATCTAATAGAAGAGAAAGTGGGGAAGTGCCTCAAGCACATGGGCACAGGGGAAAATTTCCTAAACAAAACACCAATAGCTTATTCTCTAAGATCAAGAATGGACAAATGGGACCTCATAAAATCGCAAAGCTTCTGTAAGGTGAAGGATACTTACTGTCAATAGGACAAAATGGCAACCAACAGATTGGGAAAAGATATTTACTAATCCTGCATCTGATAGAGAGCTAATATCCAATATATACGAAGAACTCAAGAAGGTGGACTCCAGAGAATCAAGTTACCCTATTAAAAAATGGGGTGCAGAGCTAAACAAAGAATTCTCAATGGAGGAATATCGAATGGCCGAGAAGCACCTAAAGAAATCTTCAACATCCTTAGTCATCAGGGAAATGCACATCAAAACAACCCTGAGATTCCACCTCACACCAGTCAGAATGGGGAACACTTTCTAGTGTCTTACCCACCGCGCCGCACTGTTAGCTTCTGTCTAGACTTGGCTTCTGCTTTCCCTGCTTGCTTGAAGCTTCTCCAGCTCCTCTATGTTCAGTCAGAGTGATCAACCCCACAGACCTCCCGGAGGTCTTCTTAGCCTCAGTATTCAGTCCCATCATTTGCCAGTAACCAGATTCTAACTTCCTGCCCACAAGGCCTTAAGTCTCTCTCGTTCTGTGTTTCCTGTGGGCTGACATGCCTTCTGAGAGTGGACTGAGTGGTCGCTGGGCTATTTGTTTGTGCCAGGCCTTGATCCGTTATCCACAGATGCTGTTACTCAGTCTGCAGGTTTGCATTGCCCCCCTCCCCTAGCTTTCTGAGCCTCACACAACTTCTCTGTGGAATTCGTGTATGGCTCTTGCTCTCTTGGATAGGTTTTATAAGTTGCTTTGGTAATGCCTACTTAGTGGACAAACTGTATCTTCTTGTGGGGCAGTTTGGCTTTCTTCTGGCAGTGTTCCTCAGCGCTCCAGGAGGTCAGAGAACAGCCCTGAGGGTTAGCCCCTCAGCTTGTACCTCATTTGAAATGGGATCTCTTTGTTGTCCCCCCATGAGCTTCTGATGATCCTGTCCCCACCTTGTAGATAAGCCTTGCTCTGCCTGTATTTTAATGGCTTCTGGGTCTTGAGCACAGATCCTCATGCTTGTGCAGCAGTCTCTGTACCCAAGGAGCCATCATCTCCTCAGTCCCTGGCTTTTGAGGTTGTTTCTTTCCTGAGTCTTACGGAATAGCCTGAACAACAAGATTCCGAGAGCCGAGATAGCAGCTCTCTGCTATCATGTTTCACTCTTCAAAAACACTTTTGGAAGATAGTAGGTGAGCCCTATCTTACCTTGAATGGTTAAAATCTTCTCTTCTTGAAGGATCAGGATCTTAAAACACAAATGCAGAGCTCTATCTAGATCTGCTCTAGACGAGGCATTCATCCTTCTCCAGCTGTGAGTGTGTGCACTCAGTAATCCACACTTCTGGCAGAGAGGCAGAGTAAGATAACACTATTCCAAAGGGAGAAATAGGCAGGAGAGGGATGGCTGATCCCTACGGAGCCCGGAACCCTGGGACTCAGCTCTGCCAGGCTCAGTCCTCCAGCTGCAGCCGTCGCTGGAGACAGTCTCAGTCTGTCAGCTCCAGCTGCTGCTCAGGGATCCCTGGCCCTGCGGACTCCAACTCTTCCCTCTTGCCCATTTCAGTTCCCACCATTGAAGGCCTGCGCCACATCGTGGTGCCCCGTAATCTGTGCTCAGAATTTCTCCAGCTTGCCAGTGCCAATACCGCCAAAGGCATTGAAACCTGTGGAGTCCTCTGTGGAAAACTGGTAAGCGGGTGTAACTTCCCTGAACTGGGGCTGCTTCCTCTGTGGCCTTTCCCATGACTGGGTATCTGGAGTCTGACTCTATACCAATCCCTCCACAGAGAGTGCATGGCATGATCCCAGGGGCAATGGAAGGCAGATCCCTGAAGTTTACAAAGCCAGACAGGCAGCCTACCTGACAAGTCTTGGGCCAATAAGAGGTCTCATCACAAAAACACATTAATTGAATGTGAAGAACAACACACACAGTTTTTCTCTGACCTACACATGCATGAGTATACAACTGTAATACATACAGGTCAGGAATGATACCTCATGCCTGTAATCCCACCCCCTGAGAATCTGAGACAGAAGACTTTCCACAGATTTGAGGTCAGCTGCATAGTGAATTCTGGCCAGTATTGGCTATATAATACAACTCTGTCTTAAGAAAGAAAAGAAGGGAGGGTGAGAAGGAGGCTTAATTCTAAATAGAGGAGGACTCAGCCCCCTTTGTGGCCTGTGAATAAAGTGTGCAATCCTTTGTAGAGAAGGAAGACCCTGGGATAGAGTGCTGAGCAGTGTGTCCACTAGAGATGTAGGGCCGGGGAGGAAGGCAAGCCCACTGAAGGGAAGGCTTGAACCCATTCCTTGATGCTGCAGAAAATAGGGACTTAGAACAAATCCCACTTGCGCCCTAAGTGGCAAGGCCCAAGCAAGGAAACTCTTTAGACATGTGCACGAGACACTCTGGGGAGTGTCCCAAGATCCCTGAGCAGGCCTGTTTGGCTGTTACAAGAAAGACCCTAGGGTTATGTCATTGGCCCAGCCTGTGCTAAGAGGGAGATCTGGGGCTTGTCTCTGCATCTGTGGCTTTATGGAGTACCCAAGCCAAGTACATGAACTCTGAGCGTTGCGAAGTCCTGGAGTAAGGGACTTCGAGGAGGAACGAGAACCATGCCCGAGTGCAGTGGCTCCACTTCGCCAACTACAAGTGAGTGGGGCTGAGAGCCCACAGAACTCTAACCTGCTGTCTTCTCCTTTGCAGATGAGAAATGAATTCACAATCACACATGTTCTCATCCCCAGACAAAATGGTGGGCCTGATTATTGCCACACGGAGAATGAAGAAGAAATTTTCTTTATGCAGGATGACCTTGGACTCCTCACTCTTGGCTGGATCCATGTAAGCGAATGTGACAGCCTGGGCTCGGGCTCCTCTCTCCATGAGTGCACACTGCCCATACCATTGTCTGAGCCAGGGAAAACCTCTCCCAGTCATTTGTCCCTGCACACACAACTAGTGCTCTCGTATCAACTCAGAGTACCACCGAGAGCTTTTAGCTTTTTTTTCTAAACTTAATCTTTTACTAAAAATAGCTCGTGAATGTTTTGGTATCTCTGGTTGGTGAGGGGAAGCTGGCCTAGAATGTTTGTGGGCAGGCTATAGAGGCCATGTACCTAAAAGCTGTATAATTGAAACTATTTTAAAGAAGCCAAGGTGCACTTTGGCTGCACTTTGTCATATGGAGAAGCACTGCCCTTTGCACACGCAGTTTTCGAGTGATTGCACATACATTGAATGCTTTGATGATGATCTTCAAGGCAAGGCAACGCAGCTGCTTCCCTAAAGAGTACTTTCTGGAATTTGTAAGGCCTCGAGCTCTCAGAACAAGCTGTTTTTCTTGGCATGTGACAAGTGTAAGTCACAATCAGGTGTTTTACTTCGAGATTTGAGAGGTCTCACACACACACACACTCGTAGTCAGACCTAGGGAAGGGCTGATGTACGGGGCAGCCTTCTGCCATTGCAGCCTTCTCAGTTAACTGATTAGGTACTCACTGCTCTGTCCAATTCAAGGATGTGAAACAGCAGGTAGAAAACTTGCCCTGTTCTACCTGAGGAGAAACAGAAGATCACAGAAAATGAACATCTGCTCACACAAGGCAGAGCGCACTTTGTTCTTCAGCAGATGAACAGAGGACACTTCGGGTTTCAGAGAAAGAGGGGTCACACCCAAGGTGACTTAGGATGACTTGTAATGGGGGCCAGAGGAGAGTGTCGTGGGGGAGGGGTCAGCACTGGACAGGTGCACCATGCTCTGGCAGCAGTGGGCGGTTCTTCTAGCCGGGATTTGTGGTTTTCATCAGAAAGAGATGCAGGGTCAAAGAGAGAGAGCGCGCTATCTGGCGGCCTCAAAGGTGGGGAGAGCTGACAGCAAGAAAAGTGATTCACTGGCCACTGGAGAGAGGGGCTACTAAAGAGCAAAAGTGCAGTGCATGGTGGAAGGAAGAGGACTAGGGGCTAGTCTAGACTAGTGGGGCTAGGGAGTGTGTCAAGCGAGAGAGCGAGCCGCCAAGCAGGGACACTCAGGATGCTCACCCGCGCCTGTGCTGGGGTGGGGGGGGGGGTGAGGGGCTCTAACCTGAAAAAGACTGAGAGTGCCTGCTAGAGTTGGAAGCTCTCTGCCAAGTATTAATCCAGTGAGACCCACTGCTGCAGTGGTGGGGCAGAGACTGTAAGGCTCGACAGTCATTGGAAGCTGCAGTCCTCTCACTCGGCAGGGTGAGATTGGATTATGAGTTGTGGCCAACCTGGGCTACATAGCCAGACAAAACAAAGGAAAGCAAACAGGAAGTCCTGGCACGAACCATAGGGATGGTAGCAGCTGCCATCTTGAAGCTTGGCTCTAAGGGAGGGGGGAGAAATGAGGTGCTCTTGGCAAAGCTGGCTGGACAGACTGATTACCTGGTAAGTGTGGAATGGCTTGGTCATGTTTTGTTTTGACTTGGCTTTGATGATCCAAAAGCTTTGTGAGGGTACATGGACTAATGGTGCAGCACACTGAATCATTAAGCCAACATTTAGGTGTACACACTGCCCAAATAAGGAAACAGGACTCTTCCAGGAGCCTGCTCTGCCCCTCCCACTTTCTGTCTCCTAGAATGCACCCCCTTTTGCTCCCGCCACCCCCTCCCTCCCTTCCTTTAGAGTTCACCTTCTAAGTATGACCCCCTGCTTTCTGTACTTCAGCTCTGCTCGGGTCTCGCCTTCTTGAAATGCAGTTATAAGTTATGTAATTTCTTACATGCAGCTCCCTGGTATGTTTTTACACCTGGGGAGCAGTGTGGAAGGAGAGAAAAGGCGGCAGGCCGGGCAAGGTAATGTGGCTTAAGGCAGCACCACATCAGAAGGGCACAGTGGGACTCGTGCTTGTATAAGGAGAATGCACAAAGCCCTCTGAGTTAGGGCTTCAGGTTGGAGGAGGCTCTGCTGCTAGGCAGTGGGGAGGCAGAGGGGCTGGAGAGATGGCTCAGTGGTTAAGAGCTCTTGTTGCTCTCTTAGAGGATCTGAGTTTGGTTTCTAAAACAGCCTCCCATAACTCCTGCAGCAAGCTATCCGACATCCACTTCTGGCCGACCCATGACACCTGCACACACATGGCATATATTCACACAGGCATGTGCTAACGGAAACATAAATAAGACAGCTTTGGTTTAAATGAATCTTTTTTTAAAAAAAAGAGAAAAGAAGAGGCTAAAGGAGAGGCTGGCTCCAAAACAGTTTCTGTTTAGACTCAAAGGTAGTTACGGTTTAGACTTCAGGAAGAACTAAGCATGTAAGACTAGAGGGCCTCGTTCTCCGTGAGGGCCCAGCTAGGGACGGTGGATGGAAGTTTGGCTTGGTTTTATCTCTGACATTTCTGCACCATTTCTTCATAATTAGAGATTTAAAATAACTAAAGAGGACTGGCCAGTTGGCTCAGTATGTAAAAGCATCTGCTGCCAAGCCTCTCACCTATGGTTCACCTGGTGGGAGAAGAAAACTGACTCTCACAAGTTGTTCTCTGGCCTGTACACGTACCTCTGACATGGACAGGCAAACATGCATGCACACATGCATACACACACACACATGCACACATCCATAGAGTGCACACTCACACATACATAAATGTAATTTTTAATGAAAAAAGTAGACCATAGGTCTTCTCCAGTCTTTAAATTTCAAGAGAAAGTTCTTTCTCTCCTTCAGCTCACTATTTCCTACCTGACAGCCATGACCCTGGCCTTAGACATCTTAATCCTGGCCATCTTCCTCTTGTTTCTCAGAGCTTTTAAAAGCTGATTTTTATGCCATGTTTTCAAGGTATAAAGTTGACAAAAATCATACAGACCTACATATGATGTATAACATGTTTTGAGATATGTAAACATTGTGACTGCTGAGTTGACTATGTTCTTTGTATGAAAAGAATACATAAACATCTCCTTACTCCGGGCCTGGCAGCTCACAGCTATACCACAGGACTTAGGAGGCTGGGGCAGGAGGTGAGTTTGAGACCAGCCAGGGTTACATAGTGAGTTCTAGGGAAGCCTGGGCTACAGAGTTAGATCTTGTTTCTAGATAAATAAAATTCATCCCAGTCATTCATGATTCTGCCTTGCTGCTGGGGTGAACATGGCTTGAACAAATGAAACACAGAGACACTAGGCTACAAACATAGCCTGAGATGAGGGACCCAGCCCAGGCAAAATAAAACAAGGCAGGCTGGGACCAAAACTGGGGTATCCAAACTCCTGGACACCCAGACACTGCTAGGAACTGAGGAGTCAGGAAAGGGGGCCAAAGGTCATCGATGAGTCTGAGGCTGGGGGAGGGAGGATATGGCTTAACTCAGGGGTGAGTGTCCAGAGCCAGTGCAGAAGGACCTTCTGCAGGAGACTTAGGCATCAAGGCTGTGTATGACGAAGTCCTTACTGTTCAAAACTGTTTATTGGTAGTGAAAAATGGATGCACCTGGCTTACTCAAGGTGGACCACAGGTTAAATAGCTTTTGCAGGAAGGAATGTCTGGGAAGGGAAGCTTATTGGCTAAACCCTCGGGGCCAACCAGCTACCTCATTGGCATGGAAAACTCTGTGTTCTGTGCTATGTGACCAGTTGTCACAATCCTCATGTGGTGTGTTGTGGTCACATGCTCCAGGACAGAAACCAGGTATAGAGTAGAAGACATGCCTACCCTTCTCAGATACAAGAATTACTAGGGTTTCTGAATCCGCTCAACCTTCCCAGTTTTTGTCTGGTGACACAGTTCCACTTGCCCCACAGTCATTTTCTAGTACACAGCACACAGTCTTGTACTCTAATTGCTGCATCACAAATCTCTTGACCTTTCAAGGACCCTTAGAGTCCCCACACACTGGAGTTAGACTCCTCCTGCTCACAGTGCTGGGAAGAAACACACCATGAGGATGGAGTGTATTCCTCCTGGCTGCAAATAGCTCTCTACTTGAAGAGGGGGTTGGGGCCAGTTGTTGGGGGCTCCTCAGATCTGCCTGCCTCAGTGGGCCAGCACAGCAACTAGATCACTGGAAATTCTCTGATCTGTTTCACCTTTCAGACTCATCCAACCCAAACGGCCTTTCTGTCCAGTGTGGATCTCCACACTCACTGCTCCTACCAAATGATGTTACCAGAGTCCATCGCAATCGTCTGTTCCCCAAAGTTCCAGGAGTGAGTACCAAGGAGGGGGTTCTGGGTCTTACCAAGAGCAAAAGTGCTCTTATTGAAAGCAGCTGTGTGTTCGAGTTTGCTTATGTGTGCACATGAGTGAGTGTAGGAGGATGCCTGCACACGTATGTGGAGGCCAGAGATTGACCTGAGATATCTCTCTCTTGCTTGGGTCTCTCACTGAACCTGGAGATCACTGATTTGGCTGGGGACCCCCACTCTCTGCCTCCCTAGCTTGAGGCTCTTCAGTGTTACCCTCATGTCAGGCTGATTGTATAGATTCTGGAGATACTATCTTGGGTTCTCATGTCTGTACATCAAGGATTTTACCACCTGAGCCATCTTCTAGGCCCCAAGACCTTTTTTAAAAAATAAAACTCCTAAATTGTCTTAATTGTCTGCTCTAAAAGGCTTCCTTTAAGCTCCACGTCCTGGTAAACGTGGCTTACTCTTTTATTTTTTTTTTTTATTTTTTTTTTTTTTGAGATTTTTCTTTTTATTCAACTTTAATTTTATATATGTAAGATAATTTCAAAATCTGTTGGGTCAATAAATGTTAAAGTATAAGCTGTAAAAATATATATATTTGAAACTGTAAAAGATCCAATTTGAATGTAAGAAAGCCTTTACAAAATTTCTGGTAAAACTTTTAACATTCAAATTCAGACTAGAATTCTGCAAAGTCAGATTAACAACCTTTAACGTTGAAATGTTGGTACATAATTTTAAAAAATGCCCACCACATTGAAGAGATTCATGCTATTAGTGTGTACCACATTGAGGTAAGTTTGTCAACCGGTTTAGTCATCTGCACTATTACTGTAAGTGCACACATAGCCACTGGGCTTCTAAACCACACAGACAGCTAAGGCAAATTTGCTCTTAAATGGACATTTTAAACAAAAAGTACAATTTATGTCAAGGTGGGTGGGGCATGAGGTCATGATTCTTCAACCTGGCAATGAGCTCAATAAGCTTTAAAGTTTTTAGACTTAATTGATTCAACCTAAAAAACCAGTATTTACAAATACACACTTTTATTCACAAGCATATAAATCAAAATATTGTACAAGAATAAAACTTTTATGTGCAGTGCAAATTCTCCATCCCACAGGTTTTATCTATCTATCTAGTTATTTATTTACTTACTTATTTTGTGGTACTAGGAACTGAACCTAGAGCCTCATGTATGCTAGGCAAGTGCTCTACACTGAACTACATTCCCAGATCTCCTTTCAAGTTACTGAAACAGGGCTCACTAAAAGTTGTTCAGGCGGGCCTCCAACTTGAGATCCTCCTGCCTCTGCCTCCCATGAAACCAGGATTATAAAAAAGTAATCAATACCAACAAGTGGCCTGCCTGAATAAAGATTTCGGGGTCAAAGACTATTTATTCATTAGTATTTTAAAAGCATGTGCTGGATAAGTTTGTTAGGTTACAAAGATTAATTTCATTTTACCTACTGGATTCCAATGAAAGCATTGCAGATGAACTTAGTATTGGAAGAAGACGGAAGGAGCACCTGGATATCTAAGATATAACCTATTAAGCAAGATATTACATAATTTACAGCTTTATGGATTTCTCAAAACACAGTGAGACCATAACAGAAGAAGCAAGTTATACAGTCGAATCAAGTGATGAAATAAAGAAAACCAATGGTGATGTCCAGAGTGTGAAAATGTCATCTGTGCCTAACAGTTTATCTAAGCGAAACGTATCTTTGACTCGAAGTCACAGTGTTGGAGGCCCTCTGCAGAATATCGACTTCTCCCAGCGACCATTTCATGGCGTCTCAACAGTCAGTCTTCCAAGCAGTCTGCAGGAAGATGTGGACCATCTAGGCAAGCGACCCAGTCCTCCTCCTGTGTCTGTGCCCTATTTGAGTCCTCTAGTGCTTCGGAAGGAACTTGAATCTTTGCTAGAAAATGAAGGTGATCAGGTCATCCATACATCCTCATTCATCAATCAACACCCAATCATTTTCTGGAACCTGGTTTGGTATTTCAGACGTTTGGACC
The DNA here is from genome assembly GCF_000001635.26 of Mus musculus. Taxonomy (NCBI): domain Eukaryota; kingdom Metazoa; phylum Chordata; class Mammalia; order Rodentia; family Muridae; genus Mus; species Mus musculus. Next base: position 83,549,924 of record NC_000072.6, on the reverse strand, counting down.
TTCCTAGCAACTTGCCAGGCCTTATTCTCACCTCTGAGCATTGTAATGGAGGTGTGCAGCTTCCTCTATCATCTTTGTCCCAGGACAGCAAACTGGTGTATATTCAACTGCTGTGGGATAATATCAACCTTCATCAGGAACCAGGAGAACCTCTGTATGTCTCTTGGAGGAACTTGAATTCTGAGAAGAAGCCGTCACTTCTGTCAGAGCAGCAGCAGGCAGCCAGCGCTTTAGTGGAGACGATCAGGCAGAGCATCCAGCAGAATGACGTTCTCAAGCCCATCAACCTGCTTTCCCAGCAAATGAAGCCAGGCACGAAACGGCAGAGGAGTTTATACAGAGAAATCCTTTTCTTATCATTAGTGTCTCTTGGGAGAGAAAACATTGATATTGAGGCTTTTGACAATGAATATGGACTCGCATACAGAAGTCTGCCTTCAGAGAGTCTTGAAAGGTTACAGAGAATCGATGCCCCACCCAGGATCAGTGTGGAGTGGTGCAGGAAGTGTTTTGGAGCGCCTCTCATTTAAACGAGATTCTTTCCAATTTTGGTTGAGTACTGGGGAAATGGATCCTGTCTGAAAACTTTCTGTGTTCTTCCAAAATCCTAACTTGGTGAAAGCTGAAATGAAGTAACTCTGGGGATGAAATACAAATGAACTGCAATTCATACGGAATCATCTCAGAATGTACAACAGCACTCAGTTCCTGGAGGTTTGTTGATGGTGAAGACTCCTGACCTATTTCCCAGCCTCTGCTGAAAATCAACACAACTATTTTTGCATCTCACACAGTAAAAGAAATAATGGAAGTTTTCATCTTTCTAGAAAACTTGCTTTTATTGAAGCTGTCCAGCTAGGGAATGGCAGATTAAATTTGCCTAACCAAAAGACATGAAATAGTTGAATAATAAGACTAACTGTGTATGATTGTATGTATGAGGCTATGTAGTCAGTGTGTGTATAGGTGTCTATTTATTAACATGCTGAGGTTGCATGTTGCAGCAGTTTTCTGAAGTAGGCCTCATTGCCCAGTCAGTGACTACTATACTTGTTTGTAGTCAGCAGTTCCAAAAACATCTAAGTCTTTCTTAACAACTGCCTTCCCTACAACTTAAAATCTTATATCTTTGCCTTTTAAATTATGTGGCTTACTCTTTTAAAAAATATGTTAATGATGTTGGTTTTCTAAGAAAAACCTTCAAGAAATTTGAACTGTTTAAAGTTATAGGTTCTCAAGAGCCTAAGGTTAAAGGTTAAAAAATTCCCACATGGTACACTCCAAGTGTGCTTCTTCTCATTCCAAATGTCCTGTTGACTCTGAACTCTCCAGCAGGGCTAACACGGAGACAGTGATAAGTTAGCCTGTTTGTTCTTCACGTTATTCCACACGGTTCGGTGACTCTGTGCTTGCCCTCCCCCCTCGCCCTCAGACTGAAGAAGTTTAATTGACCTAACTAAGTAATTGTTCATTGGTCCTTTTTTGTTCCTGCTTAAATCTGTTGTTGATTTGCTCAAAGGAATTTTTCACTCTAGTTTTGAGAATTCCTTGAGAAATCCTTTTTGGAAACTTGAGAGATAGCTCAGCAGTTTACAGCACTTGTTGCTTTTGTGGAGGGCCTGGGTTCAATTCCCAGAACCTACACAGTGGCTCTTGCTTTTCTGTCACTCCAGTTCCAAGGCTTCTGACCCCCTGTTCTGACCTCACTGTGTCCCAGGCCTGTAAGTAAAGCACTCATAGACTTGAGTAAACAAGTCTTTAAAAAGAAGAATTCCTTTTTGTTTTTTTTTTTTTTTTGGTTTTTTGAGACAGGGTTTCTCTGTATAGTCTTGGCTGTCCTGGAACTCACTTTGTAGACCAGGCTGGCCTCGAACTCAGAGATCCACCTGCCTCTGCCTCCCAAGTGCTGGGATTAAAGGCGTGTGCCACCACCGCCCGGCAAAAAAAGAAGAATTCCTGTTTGAGTCTTCTTTACAATCATCAGATAAATTATTCTTTAACTATGACCCAGTCTCCAGAGAATAGAGCTATAAGCCAGAGTACTGTGAAAGCTGTCTCAAAATGACCTCAGCGGGCTGAATCAGTGTGCTTGCCTGGAATGTGTGTGTGTAATAGAAAGGAGCTGTCTTAGGTAGAGTTTCCATTGCTGTAAAGAGACACCATGACCACCGCAACTCTTTCTTACAGAGGACAACATTAATTGGGGCTGGCTTACAGGTTCAGAGGTTCAGTCCATTTTCACCATCATGGGACATGGCAGGAATGCAGGCAGACATGGTGCTGGAGAAGGAGCTGAGAGTTCTTCATCTTGATCCACAGGCAGCAGAAGGAAACTGTGTGCCACACTAGGCATAGCTTAAGTATATAAGACCTCAAAGCCTGCCTCCATGGTGACACACTTCCTTTAACATGGCCACACCTACTTCAACATGGCCACACGTCCTAATAGCGCCACTCTCTATGGCCAAGCATTCAAACACACGAGTCTATCGGGCCGTTCCTATTGAGACTGCCACAGGGAGGGAACAGGAGATGGGTGTTAGGGTTGAGGGGATGGATTTCTTTGCTTGACGCCGAGCCCTTTCTTATTTCAGAACTGGATTCTTTAAGCTAACTGACTATGGTCTTCAAGAGATTTCAACCTGCCGGCAGAAAGGCTTTCACCCCCATGGCAGAGACCCACCGCTGTTCTGTGTACGTATCTATGTGGAAACCAGCAAGCACACGAAGCTCCTCAGGTCAAGGTCCTTTCTAACCCACAAGGTCACTCACCTTCCCGGAGCTCCATAATCGGCATGGATGCAGGAAGCAGTGGGCATTGGAAGTAGGCTTGGCTGGGAGCTCTGTCACCTCGTGACTTCATATCTGTGAGGCTGCTGACCCTTCCTGAGTCTTTCACCTGCCTGTGGGATAATAAGAATACTTACTTTACAGGGTCGTTGAGAGGATGAAATGAGTGGAATGCTGGCGTAGCCCAGTGACAGAATGTGTGCTCAGCATGCCTGAGGCCCGGGGTTCAATCCCCACAATCACTGGAAAAGGAAGTAATAACAAAGTGCCTGATGCATTGTCTGCTCGGCAAACGTTCTCCGTCAGTTACTAAGTCTCAGTCGGCAGTCTGAGTGCCAAGGGAAAAGCCATGTCAGACACATGAAACAATTCTAGAATTTTGCCTAGAAAATAGGGTTCTCCCCTCCCTAGGAAGTGGTTTCTTCACCTGGGTTCTGGGTTGTGTCCGAGATTGCAGGTTTAGCTGATCAGATGTCAAGGGTCAGGTGAGCCTCGGGACAATGAGATTCTGGCACTTTCCTCCACACCACACATTTTGGGTCCAGAGAAAAGCAAGCAACGTAGAGAAAGGAACCAGAGCCACGCCCCATAAAATATGAGAGATCTAGGGATAGGGAGACGTGAGACCCATGGGAGATTAGGATCATGGGGTCTGAGGGCCACGCCCCATAAAATATGAAAGATCTAGGAATAGGGAGATGTGAGACCTATGGGAGATTAGGATCATGGGGTCTGGGAGTTGATTTTGTATGCTAGAGCAGTTATTATGTATGTATATGCATATGTATATGTAGCCTTTCATGGGGGGGCGGGGTGATTCAGACCATGGGTAGAGCTTGCTGGGAATGATGGTTCCCAGACCCGTTACAGTAATTGCCACTGACATCATGGTCAGGCCACTGACATTGAGCCAGCATTGTGTTTACTTATTAATTAGTTTTCAGAACGTCACAAGTACTGCACCTACATCACTCCCACCTCAGCCTTCCCCCTCCAGGCTCTCCCATACCCCCTCTTCTCCATCCCAAATTCATAATGTCTTCGTTAATTATTGTTATACACACACACACACACGCACACAAGCACATGCACGTGCACACACACATATATGCAGCCTACTGAGTCCATTTAGCTTTGTTCCCACATCCATGTGTCCTGGGCTGACCACTTGGGATTGGACAATGGATGTATTCAGGAGTCCATCCCTGGAGAAAACTCTTTGTCCCTCTCTCAGCAGACAATGCCCTCCTTTCATCTAGGGAGGGTCTAAAATTTCTCCCCTCCATGTTGGCATGTCAGACTGATGCTGTCAGTATGTATGTATTGTTGATGCAGCCATGTTGTTGACATTTCATGGATGTGTTTCTCTGTGAAGTATAGGGCTCACTGTATAACAGCAGGCATCCTGGGCCTCTGGCTCCTCATCTGAGATTGTCTCTGAGCCTTGGGTTTCCTGAGTACACTATAATGATGTCATTTGTTTTCTGTGTTTTGATCAGCTGTAGCTCTCTGTTACAGTCTCCATCTGCTGCAAAATGAGGCTTTGTTGATGAAGGGTGAAAGCTACACTGACTGTGGGTAAAAAGATGTTTAGAACAGTCAGAAACTATATTGGTTTAGGAACACAGCAGTAGTGGGTTCTTCTCTTAGGTTTATGACCTCTCCAGCCATGGCTAGGCTTACAGTACCAAGTACAAATTCTCTCCCACCCAGAAGGCCCAGGCAACTGTTAGTCACCCCCGAGATTAAAATGCCTCTGTTGCACCAGTGTGGATGTCTCGCCTGTATGCTTGTGGCTGTGGCTTGTTGTCTTTATAACTGGGTAGGACATCCAATTGCTCCTCTTCCTTGGCAGCTTGCATAGTACCTCCCAATACTGTAAGAGCCAGTCCTTAACAAAGAAGCTTTCCAGGTCAGCTCCAACTCAAATCCTCCAAGTACCGTGTCTAAGAGTGTGGTATCTTCAGTGATAGTGTCTTAACTTCAAGTTCTGGAATGTGACCAAGGCCAATGACAATAACTCATATTGTTTTAGGAGATTTGTATTCTCCATCCAACAACTCAGAAGTTCTCCATGACTAGAAGTGGGGTTTTGTTAGATAGTAAATGGCTCTTGGGGGAAGCACCATCACCCCATGGTGATACACACACACACACACACATATATATATATATACTATATATATATATCCCATATAAATATATATAATTATATGTGTATGTTATAACTATGTAATTATATAACTATGTGTATTCACATGCATGTATTTCATACACACAAATATATATGTGTGTGTGTGTGTGTGTGTGTGTGTGTGTGTGTGTGTGTGTGTGTGTGTGTATGGTGGAAACAGGGTTTCAATATGTAACCTGGCTAGCTTAGTACTCACTATGTAAACCAGATAGCCTTAAACTCACAGAAACTCTCCTGCCTCCTGCCTTCTGCCTCCTGAGTGCTGGAATTAAGCATGTGTGCTACCATGGCTAGCACGTTTTACTTATATTTAAAGTAAACTTACAAATGGCATTGTTCCCTATGTTTCCAAGCACCCTTAGTATTATTTATCTCATCTTCCCTCTCTCCCTGTATTAGCCTTCCTCCCTGTTCCCAGCCAAGTCCCCCCATTACTTTCATAAACCCCTATGTAGCACTTGACTCCTCTGCTCCCCTCTCTAGAGCTCCTGATCCACCTCCCTGGCATGGCCCCTTTCTCCTCTCCTGGCTTCTCCTGATCTGTCAGGGTACATACTCAAATGTAAAGATTCAGAGCAAAAATCCACAAATAAAGAGAATATTTGGCGTTTGTCTTTCTGTATCTGAGTGGGCATTTTAAATGAGAGGTTTGGAGATGTAGCTCAGCTGGTTGAGGGCTTTCTTCACAAGCCCCAGACTGTGGCTCCAATCCCCAGCCCTAATGACCGGAGTAGTACATACTTACAATACCAACACTCAGAGGTGGCACCAGAAAGATGGAGGCCACCTGGGCTACCTAGGGAATTTGAAGCCAGCCATAGACCTAGGCTCAAATAAATATTTTTTTAAATGACTCTAAAGGATTTTCCACAACTTCATTGCTTCTCCTTTTTCTCTGTTTCAGGACTGCAGCCATGTCACTGTCAAGGACAGAATTGTGACGATCACAGACCTTCGATAAATCTCAAATCATGAACCAGGGAGATGGATCACTGGGTAACAGCACTTGTCACCAAGCCCAACAGCCCAGGCTCAGTTCTTGGGACCCACATGGTAGAAGGAGTGTACCGACATTCCCCCAAGTTGTCCTCTAACCTCCACATGTGTGCTGTGGTATGTGTGTTCTCACGTGTGTGTGCACATACACACACACACGCATATCAATTAATTTAAAAAGCGAATAAATGTAAATTATAAAAAGAGTCCTACCCCCCTCTTAAGCTGCATATCCCGTTCAGTTTATTGCCCCCATGGAGTTGAGTAAGCTTTTAAGACAGGATAGGAAAGGGTCAACACTAAGGGGAGACTGTTGTTGTTGTTGTTGTTGTTGTTGTTGTTGTTTTTCCTTAATTTGAAATCATCTTATTTTTTAAGACAAATGTGAAAATGACCAAATCACACCAAGCAACTAACTCAAAAATTAGGATGCAAGAGAAAATACTTCTCTAGATCCAAACACTGGCCTTCTGTTCCTCTTGAAATTTACCTCCCAACTTGTTCATCTCTGCCTTTGGACTAAATAGGGGCATCTGTGCAAAACTGTAGAAGCCATTTTGAAGGATTTGGCTTTTTATTGTTTGTGGCATTAATAAGGGAGCTTACCATTCTGGTGGGATGTGCATGAGGCGTTCACAGCCCCCATACATGGATCTTGTTTAAAGTGTATTATTTAAAAGGTCAGGGTGTTATTTTCTTCTATAATAAAACAGCTCACTTGTGTTGTGCTCCAGAGTGATTTGTCTGACCGAGCATCATCACACAAACACTTGAGTCTGATTGCGGCCAAATGGGATGGTGTGTGCCACACTGAACTGTGTTCCACTTCACTTATAATTAGTCAGTGTGCCTGCCTGCCTGCCTGCTGCCTCCTCCACAGGCAGGAAGTCTTCTCTCGTTTTGCTGTTGTCTCAAAGTGTGTCTTCCCACTTTCTCCTTAAGCCTGACAACCTTCAGCCCAGGCACTGAAGCATTTCAGAGTTCCTGGTTACATCCAAGTCAATGGTGTGGTTGCCGAGTCACCCACCCTGCTAAGTCCACTGTGCTGGCTTTTTCTTGAGAAATGCTTAGGCTGGGGTGGGAACATGAGTGGCAAACTAAAGGTCACCTAGAGATCTGTGGCACTAACATGAGAGAAGAGTGGATATAGCAGAATTTGTTTTTCTAACATGCATATGTACATGTGTGCTCATATGTCTTATGTGCACTGTGTACTTACAGGTGCCTGCAAAGCCAAAAGGGACTTTGGTTTCTTTAGAACTGGAGTTACAAGCAGTTGTGAGGTGCCATGAAGGATGCTGGGAACAGAACCCAGGTCTTCTACAGAAGCAGAAAGTGTTCTTAATAGCTAAACCATCTCTCTAGCCTCCCAAATTGATACTCTCACTCTTACCAACAATGCTGCCTTCCTAAATATATGTGAACATATGCATTCAGAAAAGGATGAATTCATATCAAAGGGTAGGATTATGAGATTTCATTCCCCCTCTGTTTTAAATGTTTCCCAACTAGAGAGAACATATACTGCATTGTAACTGGACAAAAAGGACAGTATCTCTTATCCAGAAACCAAAACTCCACTGCCCCCTCGATGTGGGAACCCAGCCAAGACCTGCTTCCCGGGCAGGCTCAGTGAGGGGGCTTTGGTAATGCTCTTGGGCAAAGCTCAGACACATGTCATATATGGAAACTTTCCATAAGGCTGACCTCACCGCTGGAACTTGTTCAACATAAACCTTGCCTTCAAGAGCGAGCAGAAATCTTTGGACAAAGCCTAGTGGGTGGATAGCTGAGAACAGCCTAGGAAATGAATTGCTGTTGTTATGCCTGAAGTCTCGACCACAGTTCTGGGCCCTCCAGATTGCTCAGTCCCCTGTGAAAGACTGCTTTCTACAAAGTCACCCTCCTCCAGAGAAGAGCTGCTGCAACAGTCTTCCGTTGTTTCTGCCTTCTGGGCTTGGAAAACACGGGCGAGCGTTGCTTAAGGTGAACACCACAATGGTTACTGGTGGGTGGTGGAAGTGGAACCATCTCCCACACAAAAGGAAGCACAGCCATTCTTAGATCCTCCTCTGCCTGTTCCCTGGCATTATAGCTTTGCAACCCCTTTGCATCCCTATCGTCACCTCATTTTGCCTTTTAAACAAGTGAATGGTTCTGGGCACAGTGATCCTATAATCCCCACGCTGTGGAGGCTGAGGCAGGAGGCTCAGCCAAGCTTCTCAGTGAAACCTTTTTAAGAAATGTTAATGGAATTGCACCAAAGCAAACCTTTATCCCAGTGTGCTCTGTGCCACCCACGCATTAGCCATGCTGCCACCATGGTCATCCCTCAGCCCTGTATCCAGAGCATCTCAGACTCAGTACAGCCTTTACCCATTTCCCAAGACTTGGAAGAGCTTTAATTGATTCATGGTAAACCCAGGATATGGTCATACAGTATTTTCAATCCCAGTGGCACCATGGCTTTGAAAGCACACCATCTTAATAACTATAACACGAGGCTTTAGCTAACCACAGAGAAAGGAATTTTATATTGGCTCAAATTATTCTCATTGCACTGACAGAAAATCTGATCGGTGTTCAGACATACCTGGATCCAGTGTCCATTTCCTTGGTTCAGGACTAGTCATTTGAGTTATTCCATTAAAGTAATGTAGACAGCTATAGTTTAATAGCCTACTGTCCTGATAAATCTAGTTGAAAATGATTTCTGGGTTTCAACACAACTCCTGGAATTGTTGGATCATGACTTTGGCCACAACTCATCCTGGGACCAGTCACTGTGGGCCAGAAGGATGGAAGGTTCTGATTGGTCAGGCTTGGGTTGCAAGCCTATATTCCATCCAACCTGCATGCTTTGAGATCCAAACAATACCATGGTAGTATTAGAAGCAGGAGTGGATGCTGGTCCAGGGGAGGCAGCAGATGTCTGAAACAGATGCCGTGTATGAGGAGAACCTAAGGCCATGGGCAGTAGTACCAATAGTGTGAGCTAAGCATATTTAATAGTAGTATCCAGTGCTGTGGTAACAGCAGCTGGACTAGGGGGTACTGACATGCTCCATGAAACATGTCATACATCCAGACCATGACTCATTCATTTAAGGGTGCCTACTATGTGCACAGCACTGTTTGAAATATGAAGAAAAAAATTACTATAACCTCTGACCTCCAGAAGCAGATGTGGAGAAAGGAGCTATGTTCCTGTGACAGCACAAGGCCAATATCACTATTACAAATGTACACAGGACAGTGACTGAGAGACCCAAGAGAGGATCCTCTCTGCTATTTATATTCCTCCTTCCATTTATTCAGCAAAATTTTACCATGCACATACTAAACACCAAGGCAGTTTTCAAGGAGGCCAGAAAAGGACACCAGAACCTCTGGAGCTGGAGTTACAGGGGCTGCAATTGGTCTGCTGTGGGTGCCGGGAAGTGAATGTTGGTCCTCTGTAAGAGCAGCAAGGGTTTTGAACTATTGAGCCATCTCTCCAGCCCTGGGTCTTACTTTTCTTACACTTGGATAAAAAAAAGAACTCTTAGTTAGGCAAAACAACCTTTAAAAAGTCAAATGGCGAAGCTGTGAGAGAGAAACGGCTACAGAGGATCTCCTAAAAGCCAGCGTTTGCAGGGTATTTTCCACTGGCTTAAAAATACTCCAGGGAGGCAGATGCTGCAGAGCATCCATCAGGCAGCACCACAGAGCCTGTCTGCTTCTGTCTGTCTGAGCTCTCAGTGGGAACAGCTAACGTTTCCTTCTGTCTCCCTGTCTCTCTGTCAGCCTCCCTCCCCCTCCCCCTTCCCAGTCCCCTCCTTCTCCCCCTTCCACTCCCCCTCCCTCCCTCTCTCTCTTTCTGATACTGTTCCAAACAACCCTTGAGCATCATGTCCCTGGTGCTCTGGCTTTCTCATTCTTGCTCTGAAGCCCACCCATCCCTTCCTCCAGGCTACTGCACGTATCCCACACTTGTGTACATGCAAGCCCACAGTATCCTGCCTGGAATGTCACACACACACACACACACACACACACACACACACCCCTAAATAAACCTAAAAACAAACTTTAAAGACAAAAACCATAGAGTAAGTGTGGGGCATGGCGGTATGTACACATCTGCAATCCCAGCACCAAGGAGGCAGAGGCAGAAGGACAAAGGCGTTAATGCCCATCCTTGGCTGCATAGTTAAGTTTGAGGCCAACCCGGGTCACATGACCCTATTTCAAGAAATCACCACCACTGTTGTCAATAACAACACAATAATGATGATGATGATGACCCCAGTACTATTGTCACCAAAAAGAAAGATAGAAAAAAAATTATATCAGAGCTTCCAGGTATGACGGAGTTCATACACTAAACCAGTGACGGACATCCAGGTGTCTCAGCTGGGTTTACTGTACAGGTGATTATGACATACCTCATATAGCTCATCTACTGTGGAGAAGTGATGTGGTTCACACTTAAATATGTGTGTGACTGTTTGCCTATATGTTATGTCTGTGTACCACATTTGTACTCGGTGTCTACAGAGGCTACAAGATGGTACTGGAGCCCCTGCAACTGGAGTTGTTGGTTATAAGCTGTCATGTTGGTCCTGGGTCCAACCAGGGTCCCCTGCAATAGTAAGTGCTCTTAATCACTGAGCCATCTCTCCAGCCCACAGTTTATTATGCTTTTTAAAAAAACTACTGAATCCATTTGTCTTCGTGCTTGATTTCTTCATCTCTTTCCCTCCACATTCAACTAAATTATACTTTGCAATGATTTATATATCCCAGATCTGTTTGAAATCTTCTCTGGAAGTTCTCTAGAGCCTGGCTCTAACAAAGTCTGTGTGTGTGTGTGTGTGTGTGTGTGTGTGTGTGTGTGTGTGTGTGTATGTATACATTAAAAAAAATTAAAAACAAAAATAAAACCGGTCTCATATTTGCAGTAAGTTTTCAAATGAAAAGTGTTGTAGTTTAAATGATCCCCCGCAGACTTGGGTATTTGAACCATTGGTCCCAGTTGGTGGCACTATTTGGGAAGGTTATGGAACCTGCAGGAGGCTGGAGCCAGGCTGTGAGTGTTACAGTCTTTCCCAGCAACCTACTTGCTCTCTGCATTGTGCCTATGGTTGAGAGTGAGAGTTCTCTTACCATGCCTGTCGCTTGCTGCTGCCTCTCCCTGCCATGATAAGCCCAAATAAACCCTTCTTTCTATATGTTATTAAATAGTGATATCTTATCACAGCAACAGAAAAGTAACTAATACAAAAGTGAATCTGAAATTATTTGCATTGTGTTGTGAGAATCTCATCCTTGCGACATCACAAGTGACCACGCCAAGAGTTCTTGGCAAATACCAGGTTCTCTTAGCGCTAGGAAAGGAACCGTGTTCAGGCTCCAGGGTGCTAGACTGACCCCGAAGAGGTAGATTCTTGGTTTCCTCATTACTGTGTGACTTCCATAAGAGACTGCAGCTCCTCTGGCCTCAAAGTCTACAACTTTTTTTTTAAGTTAGTAATGCCAAGATTAAATATGATTACATAGGGCTCAGCTCAGTGTGAAGAGGGGCTTCGTACATCAAGACTTCAACCTGAGTTCCACTGAACCCATGGGAAGAAAGAATGAACCCACAGTTGTCCTATGACCTCCACCCATGCACTATGACACACAGACCCACTTACACACATCATAAGCACACATTCAAATTCACACAATAATAAAAAATTTAAGTAGATGACTGTATAGACAGAGGGTTATGTGGTCATGTTGACACAACATCTTCTCATCGCTGACCCTCCCAGGAGGACCAACTGGAAGCCTTTTACTGAAGGAGTTCTAAATGGACTAGATGTCCCCTGGAGCTGGGAATGATAAGAATGCCCAAACCCAACCACCTGTCCTGTACCCATTTGACAAAGCCACTAGCCAGAAAGACATCCACATTCTCCTCTCTCTGCCCAGGTGAGCAGAGAGCACGTCCATGGAGCTGGGCCTGGCACCCAGACTAGAATAAAGCATTATGGCTGCTGTAAATCTCCCAGACTACCCTCTTGGGGCCCTCCTTTATCATTCCTCCCCTTCTCACAGAAAAGGGAGCAATTTCCCTTGTTCACATACCCTATACTGTTCTCGTAAGATCAAGAACCTCTCTCCATTTTCTCCACAGCCTGGTGGAGTTCTGTTGAGGGTCATTTTCCAGAGCCTGTTGTCTACAGCTGGGGGGAGAATAGTGATCATTTCACATCTGCCCCTGTGCTCCGTAAGTAGGATTTAATCCTGTTGTTTAAACCTGTATCCTTGTTTTTCTCCTCCCTTGTTCTCTCCATTACTGAAAACGTTATTAAAGAAAAACCTCTAAATAAGATGTAGGGTGTGCGGATACCCATGCCTGCCTGTAATCCCAGTACTCAGAAGACCAGCTGGGGCTACAAAGCAAGGCCTTGTTTTACTTTGACACTTATTTGTGTGCTCATGTGTGAGCTCATATTTCTTTAATTAAAATATAATTACATCATTTCCTCCTTCCCTTTCTTCTCTCCAATCCTTACCTTGCACCCTTCTGACATTTTTATAAATTGTCTCTACCTTTGTAACTGCTTCTTATCTTAAAACTGTTATGTGTAGGTTGGCCTAGAATTCATGGAACAGTGACCAGGTGCCTGGGGAGAGAGAGAGAGAGAGAGAGAGAGAGAGAGAGAGAGAGAGAGAGAGAGAGAGAGAGAGAGAGACTCCTAGACTGACTGGCTTTCTTGAAGGACAGAGGGAGAGGAAAGACTCTGAGGGAGGGAATCGGGATGTGGCAGTCTGAAGGATAGGAAGGCAGGTTTTTGGACCGCTGAGCTTGAAGGACCCACACTCACCTGAATGCAGCTCTCCAATCTGCAATTGATCACTTTGGTCTGGATCAGGTACGAAGTGTGAAGTTGAGACTATCTGCCACAGAGCTAGTGTTAGACACTGTGGGACATGGAACAGCTGCCCAGGGAGAGAAAGAATTACACAAGAAAAGTCAGAAACCCAAGACTCTGGAAACTCGCTCCTGCTCGTGAGCCCTGCCTAGTGTACTCGTTCTTGAGGCAGCACTTCTGCTTTTCCCAACCCTGGGGGACGGGCAGAGCGACTCCAGGGAGGAGACCTGGAGAGTGTGATGATCTAGAGGAAGCTGAAGGTGACTGGGGACCCCAGAGCATCAAGACAGTTGGGGCACACGGGGTTTTTTTGCCAAATGCAGATGGGATTTCCCCTCAGCCTCTGCTGTTCTGCGTTTGCCCCAGACAAAGCAAAGCACAATGGCACTGATTCTGTGGGCATGAATGTCTCAGGCAGACCCTGAGGCAGCAGGCGGAGGGCCTGAGGAAGGAGGCGGGACAGAGGAGGCCACTGCCATTCTTGGTATGGCTCTCTCTCCCAGAGCACAGCCCTGTCAGGCCTCACTCTGGACAGCTTATAAGGCCTGGTGTAATTTTTGTTTATGCAAGTATGGCCTAAAAGGAACAAATCCATGGTCCAGAGTCTGTTACCACTGAATCCTTCTGCATACATTTTTCAAATGATAATTCACTCTACCCACCCTCCATCCACGCCCCGAAAGGCTGGTTTATTAAAAAAAAAACACCTTATATGGTAATATTGCTACCACACCGTCAGCTGGCCTTTTTAGGGACTCTGTTTAAAGAAGATCCGCCTTGGGGGTTTTATATTGCTCTGGTATTTCTGCCAAAGACACCACGGCCCTCAGTCTCTCGGAGAAGGACTTCTCACACCCTTGGTGAGTACTGACTTGCTCCTGTGGCCTCTTCCTTCTGGGGGAAGCCAGGCCTCCTGTGTGCCTATAGAACTCCAAATTCGCTTGGTTTCTATGACACTAGCCCAGGTCACACGTCAAGGCCCTTGGTGTCATTGATACCTGGAACACTGCTGTCTGCTGGGAAAGGCATTTCTGACCAGAGGGCAGCCTGGGGACAGGAAGTCTGGGAACCCCCAAGGTATGGCTCCTCTAGTCTACAACTGTCCTGATCTCCTTACCAGAGGCCAGCATGTCAGGAAGCCTGTTTTAGGGGGAAACTGCAGAAAAGCAGCTTCCTCTTGGGTGTTTAGGCCATAGCCAAAAGTGGCCCTGGTATCCATGAGCTACCTATATCAGGAAGAAGAAGGAACATCCTTCACTTGGCTTTGGTTGGTCTTTCTCTCCTCCAAATTTGAGCTTAGCTGAGGTGAATGGAGAACTTTCAAGTTATCAGAAAGCTGTAAGGTTGTTGTGAGATGAGGAAAGTCAGATGTGAGAGAATAAATGTCCAGTGGCTTCGTGATGTTTTCGAGCTATAAGGCAGCTAACTTGTTCTCCTCTGATGAGGTCACTGAGGCCCAGGACAATTCAGCAACTTTTCTAAAAGAGGCACACTTGCAAATCACGGTGGCTCGTGCTTGTGTTCTGAGTACTTGGAAGCCTAGAGCAGGTGAATTGCCCAAAGTTCAAGGCCAGCTTGGGTTACTTAGTGAGTTCTAAGACAACCTGGGTCTCAGTGTGAGACTCTGTCTCAAACAAAACGAAGCAACTCACACCAGCTGTGAAGCAACTCACAACAGCTGTGAAGTCAAGACCACCATCCCTGCAACACACACACACACACACACACACACACACACACTTTTGTGAGCTGTATCCAAGTGGGGTAGGCTAGGGTCAGGCTGGTCTTGGAGACAAGCAGCCTAGTGCTCAGTGTTACCAAGTGACTTCCATTGGCTCTCCCAATAGCATAGGTACCCAGGATATCTCCCTAGTGAGGAGTGAATGTGTATAGTATAGCACCCAACCCAACCATTTAGATTTCAAGTCCTAGGAATTTTAGAGGGCTAGGTAGGTCAGTCCTTTGGTTGTTAGATGCTAAGCTAAAGGACTGAGCAGTGGGGTAGCACGGAAAGGGTTAATGATAACGGCAAGAGTTTATCCTGAGGAGGGACTGCTCTGGAGGCTGAGAGGACTGACACAGGGCAGATATGCTACCACTGTGTTGGGAGTCTCAAAGGGAGAATCAACAAGGGCTGTGATGAGTTAGGAGGTTCGAGAGCACGAGGTGCTAGCTCTGGGTTCTGGTGTGAGTGGCACAACCTCTGAGTATAGCTCCAGACAGGAGCTGATGTTGTCAGCCATCCTGGCAGAATGGCCTAGATACCATAGGCTGCATACACCACATACAGCTGTCTCAATAATTCTGGAGGTCAGAAGAAGGGTCTAACCAAGAGCTGAACTGAGACCCTGTGTGGGAGGCTGGATGAGAAGCAGAAGAGTAGGTGTAACCACCTTCCGTGTGATTACACAATCCTGTAATTCCAGCACTGGGGAAGGGGGGAGTGAGGGGGAGGAAGCAGGATCAAGATGTATGATAATCCCTGCTAAGTAGTGAGTGCAAGGTCTACCTGGGCTACGGGAAACTCTTCCACAAAACACAAACAAAAACAAAAACAGAAAGCCAGCCAGTCCACCAATGAATCAATAAGAAATATTTCCAATCAGAAGTCATATCTTTCTTTTGAGACAGGGTCTCATTATGTAGCCCTTGCTGGCTGAAACTCCCTATATAGACCAGGCTGGCCTCAACTCACAGAGATCCACCTTTGCCTTTGAACTAGGTTAAACTAGGCACCATCATGTTTAATTGTATGAAAGGCTATGGTCCTGGTAAAGATGCCCTGAACTCAGAGTGCCACCTCCCACTGTGACAGTCAGTACTTTCCAAGAAATGATCTCTCCCTGCTAGCCTTTCTGGTCATGTAACCAGGGAGAGATCATTTCTTAGAAAGTACTGACTGTCACAGGGACCTTTGTATCAATATAGTGAATCGCCTAAGACAGATAAGTTATACACAAAAAAAAGGTTTATTTTACCTGCCAGTTTTGAGGCTCTAGTCTGTGATCAAATTGACCCCATTGCTTTGGCCTGCAAGTCCTGCTGGGAACGTAGACCAGAACAAAATTGCTCACTTCACAGGCATGGGAGACAAGAGTGAGGGAAAATCATGTTCTACAGCCGCCTTCAAGGGAACACCCCCAGTGACTCAACAGCCTTCTACTAAACCTCAACTTGTAAAGATGCCACCCTAGGAATAAAACTTTAGCACATGGACTTTTGGGTACACCCAACAACCCAACTATAGCAGCATGTTTCTGTCAGTCAAGGGCAAACTGGCAGGTGCCTACAGGTCACCTGAAGCCCTCACTCCAGCTAAATACCCAAGCGTCATTTGAATCCTACCTCCCAGAGCCCTCCTTTTCAGGGATGAGACTCTCTGCTAAAATGGAAACGTCTTGGGGAACTGGCACAAATTTGTTTTTCGGTAGCCATCAGTTTCTGAAATAGAGGGGGAATTCTTTCAGTGGGATAAGCTCCATCCCAAGAGTTAGTGTTGACAGCGAAGACTGAGAGACTAATAAAAAGGTTTATACTTGTGACACCTGATGAAAGGGGTTGGCAGAATTTTCTGAAGATGCTCAGAACGCATGTTCTTAGGCTTTGGAGACTGAAGGACTGCCACCACCACCCTCGGCCCACAAAAGGAATCACAGGCCGTGTGGGCATGGACTGGTGTGCCTGCGTCGCAGTAAAACAGTGTGCAGAGGACAGTGAGCATTTCACTCCTGTGATTTCAGCACTGGAGGCAGAGGCAGAGGAGCAGGGATTCAAGGTTGTATTCAGCTCCCTAGTGACCTCAGGGCCAGCCCAGCTAAGGGATAAAATAATAGACATGGACACAAACCCTGAATCTTACAGAACTGTCACGGGTCATGAACTATTAGTCTTCTATTGCTTTCCTTCAGCCATTAAAAAAAAAATGTTTCTTTTTAACTTTATTCTTATTTGCATGTGTGTACGAATTAGTGTGTGTGTATTAGTGTATATTGTATGTGTATATCTGCTTGTGTGTGTGTGTTATGCATGTATGTGCAGGCATATGTGCATGTGCTGTTGTGGTGGCAGATGTGTGCCTTTGGTGGCCATCAATCGGTTGACATTTGATGTCTTCTATTACTTTCTAATTTATTTTTGAGGCTAGATCTCTCACTGAACCTGGAGCTGACTCTGCTCGCCTGGCAGACTGGCTACTAAGCTCACTCTGGGGGTTCTCCCATCTCCATCTGCCCAGCACTGGGATTTCAGGGGAGCTGGCAGCAACCCTGGCTTTTATGTGGAACAAGGGATCTAAACTAAGGTCCACATAAATGTACAACATGCACTTTGCCCACTGAGCCACCTACCAAGCCTATCTTCAACCATTCAGAAGATATAAAAAGCACTTTAAC
Organism: Mus musculus; assembly: GCF_000001635.26. Taxonomy (NCBI): domain Eukaryota; kingdom Metazoa; phylum Chordata; class Mammalia; order Rodentia; family Muridae; genus Mus; species Mus musculus. The sequence continues at coordinate 83,532,648 of NC_000072.6, read as the reverse complement.
TTTCAATCTATAAGGAAGTAGCCCAGAGTTTGTGTATCCTGTGTTAAAATCTGTACAGCCCTTTAATATCCTTATGTGTGTTTAACCCAGTTTCCTTTATTTCAAAGATTTTTATGTTTTTAAAAGATTTATTTGTTTTGTTTTATGTACATGATGTTTTGCCTGCATCTATGTATGTACACCATGTGTGTGCCTGGTGCCCTCAGAGGTCAGAAAGGGGCATAGGATCCTCTGAAACTGGAGTTACAGATGGTGGGAGCCACTGTGTGGGTGACTGGAACTGAACTCAGGTCTTCTGCAAGAATAGCAAGTGCTCTTTACCACGGGATCTTCTTTCCAGCCTCTAATCTTTTTCCTGCATGGCAGGTGTTCTCTTTTCTATTTTGTGGTGGAAGAAACTGGAAGCCAAGGAGGAAAATGGGGCAGGACTGTGGGGACAGAGTTCCGGGGAGAATAAGGGTCAGGGTCGATAAGGAGAGGTGAGACACCAGGGCCAAACCTTTGTAATAGCTAGGATGTTCTCATACCTCTGTCCTCCTGCTGCGCTGCAGTCCACCGGAGATCAGTGAGGGAGCCAATTATTTGCACTCATTCTGTCTGGTTCGGGCTGCCTTGTGGGGAGAGTAAAACTCCAAGGCCATGTTTCTAACTGTGTGAGACTCTCTCAATGAAGTACGGATGAGGTGCATGCTGAAGTGGCTACAACTGGTACAGCTTTCTGTGAATGCAAAGTGGGTGCAACCCCAGAAAACCACAGGTTCCAGATCAGCTGCCATACTCTGGATCATCCACAAATGAATAGAAGGGTCAAGAATTCCCCCTGACAGATACATGGCAGGAGATGGCCCACCTCCCCTCTGGGACTCTAGCTCTCTCATCTGCCTTCAGCACCCTACCTCATCCTCTGCCTCTGCCTCTGTCTCTGCCTCTGTCTCTGCCTCTCTCACCTCTCTGCCTCTCTGCCTCTCTCTGCCTCTCTCTGCCTCTCTCTGCCTCTCTCTGCCTCTCTCTGCCTCTCTCTGCCTCTCTGCCTCTCTCTCTCTGCCTCTCTCTGCCTCTCTCTGCCTCTCTCTGCCTCTCTCTGCCTCTCTCTGCCTCTCTCTGCCTCTCTCTGCCTCTCTCTGCCTCTCTCTGCCTCTCTCTGCCTCTCTCTGCCTCTCTCTGCCTCTCTCTGCCTCTCTCTGCCTCTCTCTGCCTCTCTCTGCCTCTCTGCCTCTCTCTGCCTCTCTCTGCCTCTCTCTGCCTCTCTCTGCCTCTCTCTGCCTCTCTCTGCCTCTCTCTGCCTCTCTCTGCCTCTCTCTGCCTCTCTCTGCCTCTCTCTGCCTCTCCCTCTCTCTGCCTCTCTGCCTCTCTGCCTCTCTGCCTCTCTGCCTCTCTGCCTCTCCCTCTGCCTCTCTGCCTCTCTGCCTCTCTGCCTCTCTGCCTCTCTGCCTCTCTGCCTCTCCCTCTGCCTCTCTGCCTCTCCACCTCTCCGTCTCTCCTCCTCTGCCACAGAAAAAAGGGTTCTGGGGTTGGAGGGATGTCTCAGTGGTTGGAGAAAACAAAAACAAACAAACAAACAAACAAACAAAAAGAACCTTAATTTTTTTGGGAGGTGGGTGGGTTTTCGAGACAGGGTTTCTCTGTATAGCCCTGACTGTCCTAGAACTCACTTTGTAGACCAGGCTGGACTGGAACTCAGAAATCCGCCTGCCTCTGCCTCCCAAGTGCTGGCATTAAAGGCGTGCGCCGCCGCCACCACCACCCAGCAAGAACCTCAATTTTTAAAAATATTTATTTTTATTTTATGTGTACGTGCATTTTGCCTGCATGTACACCTCTGTACCATGTACATTCAGTGCCCAAGGAGCTCAGAAAAGGGTATTAGGTCTCCTGGAATTGGAGTTGTGGGTGGTTGTAGGTGCAGGGAACTGAACCTGGGTCCTACAAAAAGCAGCAAGTGCTCTTAACCACTGAGTTATCTCTCCGGCCCCAAAACTTTTTTTAGAATTTAAAATTCATTTTTCCAGATAAGGTGTCTCAGGTCTGTAATCCCAGCACTTGGGAAGTAGAGGCAGGAGAATTGCCCTAAGCATAGGCTACATAGAGTTATTCTCAAGAAATATATATATGTGTGTGTGTGTGTGTGTGTGTGTGTCTGTGTCTGTGTGTGTGTGTGTGTCTCTGTGTGTGTGTCTGTGTGTGTGTGTGTCTGTGTGTGTCTGTGTGTCTGTGTGTATCTGTGTGTGTCTGTGTCTGTGTGTCTGTGTGTATCTGTGTGTGTCTGTGTGTCTGTGTGTGTCTGTGTGTGTCTGTGTGTCTGTGTGTGTCTGTGTGTGTGTCTGTGTGTATCTGTGTGTGTCTGTGTGTGTGTCTGTGTGTATCTGTGTGTGTCTGTGTGTGTCTGTGTGTCTGTCTGTGTCTGTGTCTGTGTGTCTGTGTGTCTGTGTGTGTGTGTGAAACTTAGAAGCACTGGGCACAGCATGATAGAAGCAACCTGGCACCTTTCTCCTAACATTAGTACCTTCACTTTCTCCTCTGGGTGGTTGGGTGGACTTTTCTAGCCATTCACAGCCAGCTAGCTTATTCAATAACTTCTTCATTATTATAATAATAACCTCGTTATTACAATGAGTCTCCATTCTGATTGTTTAAACTAGGCTAAGCTCACATAATGGCTCACTGGGTAAAACATTTGCTGCCCCAGTCTGATGACCTGAGTTCAATCCTCAGAGCCCACATAAAAGTGGAAGGAGGAAACCAACTCCACAGTTTCCTCTGAGCTCCATCTCACGCCAAAGAGCATGAACCCTCACGACTGCCCCCTCGTTGTACACATGTATAATAATGTATTTTCTAATTGTTTAATTTTATTTTCTGTGGATGGGTATTCTGTCTGTCTGCATATCTGTCTGTGTACCATGTTCATACCTGATTCCCAGGAGGCCTCAGAGGCATCAGTTCCCCTGGAATTGGAGTTATAGATGATGTGAGCTCCCATGTGGGCGCTGGGAATCAACCCAGGTCCTCTGTAAGAGCAGCCAGTGCTCTCAACCTCTGAGCCATCCTTCCAGCCCCCAAATTAATAAACTTCTGCTCTGACCCTGTCTAGCCTTCTTGACCTTCTGAACAAAATCCCAAGACACAATCTTTCTTCACTGTCTGGCTTCAGCATATAGCTCTTTGGGGTCAGTCAGTCATCTATAGCATTCTCCCCTTCCATCCCTAATAGGGACAGTAAAGACATTTGGATTCTTCATGCTCAGTGGTCAGGCAGCCTAGTCTATTTGGAGAGCTTCAGGCCAAGGAGAGACTGCATCTCTCAAAACAAAAAACTGCACCTAAGAAATAGCATCCAAGGTTGTCTCCTGAACCACACAAATATACATACATGGGCACATATCTGCACACATACACACACACATATACATATGCATACATACATATGCATACACACACACATACATACATATACACACATACATGCATATGCATACATACATGTGCATACATACATATGCATACATACATACATACATACATACATACATACATGCTAGGTGAAGGATGATTTTACTTGATTTGCCAGGGAGGCTAGAGTCTTTGGTTGGAGGGAGTTTACCTTCCTTCTTTGTCAACTGTCTTCTCACAGTCTTTCTTTCTTTCTTTCTTTTTTTTTTTTTTTTTTTTTTTTTTTAGGCTGTCCACTTATTGGTTTGTAAGAGATCTTTCTTCTTATAAGTACTAATCCTGCCTTAGGTATACTATAAAACTTCTCAACTTGTTTAATAACTGCTAAGTACTCTCACAATTCTCTCCACTGAATGAAAGTTTTGTGGCTATTTCATCTTTTAAATTAAGTGTAATAAATTGGGCGCTATGGTGTACATTTAATCCCAGCATTCAGGAGGTAGAGGCAGGGCAATTTCTGTGAGTTTGAGGGCACCTTGAACTACATAGAGAGTTCCAGACCAACCAAGGCTACGTAGTGAGACCCTGTGAACAGAGACAGGACTCAGAGGACTTGCTTTTTTGCAGAGGACCCGAGTTCAGTTCCCAGCACCCACATGGCAGCTCATAACCATTCTGAACTCCAGTTCTAGGGGATCCAACACCCTCCACTGGCCTCCACAGACACACACATGGTACACATAGTAAGACCCTCTTGCAAAAACTAAAAGCAAATAAAAATAAAATGTGTTACCTAGTTAACTGCCATAACACAAGCCACGGTCGATGAGGGCCTTTAAAAACAGAAACTTGTTTTCTAACAATCCTGAATGGACACTAGGAGTTTGAGGGTCAAGAGGTCTTCAGGGTTGGCTCCTCCTCAGGACCCTCCACTGGTTTGTAGATGGCTATTTCCTGGCCATGTCTTCACATAGTCCATACTCCATATACATACCACCCTATAGAGTAGCCATACTGGAGACCAGCCATATTGGGTTTATGACATCCTTCTAAACCCTTCTGTAAAGATCTATCTCTAAATCCAGTCACATTTGGGGGTATGGGGATACTGATGTACAATCCGTGTGAGTTTAAAGTGACAAAATTCAGTGCTTAGCAGCTAAATGGAGGTAGGAGACACAACTTCCAGAGACAATGAGGCCAAAATTATGTGTGTTCTAGAACAGAACCCCAGTTGTAGAGACATCTTTGAGAATTCTGGAAATTTTAGGTTTCTTTAAAAAAACACACAGAGAAATATTGTAAGTACTTTTATTTTAATCCCTGGTGTAGGGATATGGGGCTGGTTCGGACTGACCACAGCAGCGGATCATGACTTGCCTTGTGCTCTAATAGAAGCATGGTTTTGCCACAATTTCTGCAATTGTGTGATGTTTGGAATTCTGAGAACTTTTCAGAGGGTACATAATGCTAGAGCACAGAGAGTCGGAGGTGGGAGGCAGAGGGGGGGGCCCATTGGTGATCATTTAGGGGTAGCTTGGTGCTTTGTTAGAATCCCTGGTCAAAGAAGAAACAAGAGGAAAGACATTTGATTCAAGGTTCTCTTTCCCTTTACCCTTGTTTCTCTCCTATCTAGTGTTGGGGGGTGGGGGGCAGGAATAAAGGGTAGGAAAAAGAAGAACTCACAAAGTAGCAAAGACCAGATACATCAGTTGCTCAGAACCCAGAGTCACAATGACTATCCCGTCTTGACAACTGTTCTTGTCTCTTCCAACTCAAAGGTGCTCCAGCCCCCAGCTCATTCCACCGCTCCCACCATGTGTGAAGAAGAGACCACCGCCCTTGTGTGTGACAATGGCTCTGGCCTGTGCAAGGCAGGCTTTGCAGGAGATGATGCCCCCAGGGCTGTCTTCCCCTCCATTGTGGGCCGCCCTAGACATCAGGTGTGTTGTCTCTGTATCCAAGACTGTGAGTGAGCCACTAGGAGTGAGCTGTATTGGAACTATACTGAGCGAGCTCACTTGCTCTCTCTCTCTCTCTCTCTCTCTCTCTCTCTCTCTCTCTCTCTCTCTCTCTGCAGAGAGTATAAAATAAGGGGGTAAATATATCTACAGGCTTTGTTCTCCCTCAGAAAACCACATCATCTTCTGTAAGTGAAAAGGCTCAGCCCATGAGAAACCTCCACTTCCTCTTCCTGTTTCCACCTTCATTTCCTGCTTCCTTTCCTCATCTCTTTCCTTCTTTGGGAACATTCCAGTGACTAAATCTGTGTGTGTGGACCCCTCAGACGATTCACTTATCTCCCCTTTTCTTTCTCGTCACAGGGTGTGATGGTGGGAATGGGCCAGAAAGACAGCTATGTGGGGGACGAGGCTCAGAGCAAGCGTGGGATCCTAACTCTCAAGTACCCTATTGAACATGGCATCATCACCAACTGGGATGACATGGAGAAGGTATCTGAAGCCTCCAGCATGCTTATTTTAATAGTGATATCTTATCTTGACTTTCTTATCCCACACCTCTCTGTGCCCATCACTCTTCCTCAGGAATGCTTCCTGTAGCCTTTCTTCCTTCCTCCTTCCCCTCCCATTCTCTAAATCATTTCCAGCCTGGGCCCTCAACCTCTCTCCCTGGACCACAGCAATGGCTTCCCACAGGTTCCCTTGTCTTTTGCCCTATTTATCCATATAATTCTCTCTGTCTCTAACTCTTCACAGCAGCCTCTGAGGATCTGGTTAGACCTAATTTCCAGCCTCTGCCCTTCCTGCATCACTCCATCTGACCAGGCCTAGGCCCTTGTTTAAAATGTTGAACATCTCAGCTGGGGCTAAGAGATGTTAAAAACTCTTATTGCTTTTGTAGAGGACTCAGGTTTGGTTTCTATACCCATATTAGGCATCTCAAAACTATAACTGGAGGTCTCTCTCCTGCTTGTTTGCCCTGCCATGAGATCAGGTGAGGGAATTGCTGATATAGTGTTTCTGATTCTCCAATGAAATATTACATAATATGCTAGGAGTTTTTCATTTTGTAGTTGGTTTGGTGGTTTTTGTTTGTTTGCCTTCGTTTTTACTTGTTTTTATGAGACAATGCAGGAGGTGGTACAATGATGACATCACTAGCAGAAGGTCAGCAGCACCTGTCTAGTGTTCTTATCTATAATCTACTGACAGCTCCTCTGTATCTTCAGGGGCAAGCTGGTCTACATTGTGACAGCTCTCTCACCAGAGATGATCAGACAAAGAAATGTGTGTACAAACCACACCTTTGGCCTTAGCATCTTTGGTTTTGAGCTGGAGATTTAAAAACAAACAACTTTCTTTTGAGGTGCAGGGTTATGCCTATAGTCCCAGAGCTTGGGAGACGGAGGCAGGAGGATTGACAATTTGCTGTGAATTCAAGGCCAGCCTAGGTCACAAAATGAGACCCCCATTTCAGATCAAACAACCTGCTTTTCCACTAAAATGCTTTAAAGATAAAATTAGACATTGGTTTAGTATGATCCCAAAACCTGGATCAGAGCTTTGGAAATAACACTTGTTATTCACACACATTTCCCATTTGGAAACCTAAGAAACAAACTATTTTCTCACAGGAAGGACAGTGTGTAACTCTTTAAAGAAGCCCTGTGTGTATGTAGTGCATCTTAAAAGAAAAGCTGAATAGGAATTGGATGGATTATTTACACACACAGAGTCTTACCTCATACCACTTCTCCAAACACACATCAATTGAATCTAAAAGTTAAATATAAAAATTCAAGGATACAGATACAGTAAGGTAGGTATAAACATTTAGTCAAGCCTTCTGGTGAGAGTCGTCATAGAAGAGCAGAATGACAGATTCGACTTAAAAATCATAACATCTAGTATATGTGCCCAAAAAATAAACTCTGAAAGTCAAACAACAGATCGCAAAAATATTACAAGAGACATATTGAAAAACTGATAAACAGATATTATAGATTAAAAACACACAGTGCTGGGGCTGGAGAGATGGCTGTTCTCAAGAAGAACCTGAGGTTGGCTCCCAGCACCCACGCCAGGTGCCCCACAGCTGCCTATAGCCCCAGAACCAGGGGCTCCAATGCCATCTTCTGGCCTCTGGGGACACCTACACTTGTGTGCATGACACACAGATACACACACACACACACACACACACACACACACACATTTTAAGAAAAGGGAATTACTCTCTTCAAAAAAAAAATCCACACTTCAAAATAAAATAAAAAACAACCCAGTGTTACGTGGTGCACGCCTTTAGTCCCAGCACTAGGGAGGCAGAGACAGGCGGATTTCTGAGAGTTTGAGGTTAGCGTGGTCTACATAGCAAGTTCCAGGAAAGCCAGGGCTACATAGAAATACCCTGTCCCCAAATTAACTAATTAATTAATTAAACAAAAATGTAATAATTAATATTAATCATGGATGTGAAGTGAATAAGTAATAAAAAATTACAAATAACATAGAGACAAGAGTCACAGAGGAAAGATTTCAAAATGTTACCTAGTGACAGATGGGGGTATAAGATTTTCCAAATATTTTGATTTGACAACATTTCTAACTTTTGAGTACAGTGCTTTGAAAAACTCAAGTGAAGTGTGGTGCTTGGACCCACTGTTAATGACTGGCAGGTCTGGGGTAGAGCTAAGCCAGCTGCTGTCCCCCATCTCCCTGTGGAACTTTAAAGCCCAGGGCCTGTGCTCCTGTCACTCCCTGTGTCTCAGAGGCTCGCAAAGCCTCTGGGGGCCTTCTTTGCTTTCCGGTTCATTCCAGTCTAACAGATAATGATCGCTGTCACTTCTTCCTTTTATTTAGTTGCATCTTGGCATTTTTGTCTTTTGGACTTTCTCCCCTCCAGACTTTGAAACTAAGAAGTAGACACAAAGTCCAATCTATGTATAGCCCCTATTGTTATATTTACTAACATCCTCACAAAGCCCCTAAATCCAGTGGTCTGATTTAGCCCTGTTGCTAAAGAAACCAAGACCAATTTCCCTGACACTGTTTGCCAAACACCTCCGAAGTAAAGACCTTTGTCTGGTCGTATTGGAGCACTGAAGAAGGGCCTACTATGGGGGTGAGGAAAATTTCTCTAAGGCAGGGATATGTTTACACATACAGATACACAGAGAGAGAGAGACAGACACACAGAGAGACAGACGCACACAGTAATGTCTGGAGAGGTAATCAAATTTGGGGCACAACTAGCATCCAATGGGTGGAGACTAAGGACACCATTAGATTTCCCATGGTGCACAGGTCTGCCCACCACACTGACTGAGCCAATCTAAGTGCTGACGTGGAGAGACCCTGCTCAAACACCGGCTTGGTCACCAGTAAACAGTGAGAAATGGGGCCACGTGTATGTGCCAGGATCACAGCAGAAGACAGTATACACTTCTGATATGATAAGGCAGACTGAAGAACTACTTACAGGGGCCTGAGCAGGATGAAGGCAACCTGAGCAGGATGAGTACTAGTTACCATAGGAGCGCTTGTGCTTGCAAGTGCCCCTGCAGGGACTCAGAGTGCAGGCAGTGTCCTTGGAACCCCGTGAGATAACTGGAGGTTTGTTTACGGGGCCACAGCGCAGATCAGAGACACGCCCTGCCTGGCTTTTCTCTCCCTCCACTGTCTAACCTCCTGTCAATGCCATCCATCAGCCGAACACAACCAGAATCGTGGAAGCAATAAGCAGCGGGTGCAGCCTGCTTCCTTGAAGGCACCAAACGACAGGAAAGGGATGAAGGGGAAGGGTCAGATGGTGGAATCAGCACATACAGTGGCTCTGTGTCTGGCAGGCTTGGAGAAAAGGAGCAGACTCCATGTCCACCAGAGATTCCCCAGGGCTGACCAGATGGACCCTGTCCTGGGGAGCATCTGGCCACCCTCCTCCAGTATCAACACACCGGTCAGATATTTCCAGACCCCTGGGAAGTCTGCTTGGCTTATCTGGCATTTGTCTCAACTAGATCTGGCACCACTCCTTCTACAATGAGCTTCGAGTAGCACCAGAAGAGCACCCCACCCTGCTCACAGAGGCCCCCCTAAACCCCAAAGCAAACAGAGAGAAGATGACCCAGGTAAGAGCACTGTGCACAGGAAAACAGCTTGGCCAGATACTTCTTCAGCACTGTGTAGCAATGCAGTAAAATGTCCTTACAGATCTGCTGTGGTTGGGGGGGCGGGGGGTAGGGAGGACACCAAGGCAGGTCCCATGGGAAGTGGATATGGGGTAAAGAACCATTGAACTGGCATAGTTCTTGCCCTTAAGAAAACTCCAGACCATTCCACAGCCCAGGAGATGCTGTGGCATTTTTCAGACAGTTCTCTCCCCCTTGTCCTTCCAGATCATGTTCGAAACCTTCAATGTCCCTGCCATGTATGTTGCTATTCAGGCTGTGCTCTCACTCTATGCATCCGGCCGTACCACAGGTCAGTAGCATTGAAACTCATTTCTTTTCTGGCTCCAGGTTTTTCTTCACAATCCTGAAAATGACCTGTAATGGCCATACCTTCTGTTTTGAAAGGCAGAATCTGTGGCAAGTTTATAGCAAGCCAAAGAAAAAGAAAAAATAGTCAGATACTGATAGATCGATAGAGAGCAAACATGGTCAGGCTGGATACTCAAAACATCCAGTAGAAATCATCTGGGGAAGCCCCATCGAGGCAGGCAGCTGGAGTTCCCAACAGAGAGTCCTGGGCAGGGCAGAGTGTCCCCTCCAAGTAAAAGAACAAGTAACAGCAGATACGTGACATCATCAAATGGGGGGCTTACAAACATCCAATAGAAACTGGCTGGGGAAGTTGAGGCAGTCAGCTGAGGTTTCTGATTGAGTTTCTCTCCATAGCTGACCTTCTGGCTTCTCTTTCCCACTATAGCCACTTTTTTTTTTAAACAGTAGGAACCTTTGTTGGAAATGGTTTAGTTTCTAGCTATCCCCAAGGACATGGTGTCTTTACTCTTCTGTTCTTGTTCCTTCCTGCATAGAGTCAGGGGCCAGCTCATCCACAGACAGGGCCTTGGAAGGCACGCTTGCAGCTGAAATGGAGCATAGGAACTCCATTTCCATAGCCAGTTTCTCAGTGAGCTCAAACACCACGTGCTACTTTACCAATAGAGTGTTTACTACAGCAGGAAAGACAGGGTCAAGTTGGGCTCCTACGGAGGTTCATGCTTAGATCAAAAGGAACGCCAGTGATCAGGGAAAGAACAAATGAGAGTGCCCATGGAGCAGGCTGGGTGTGAGCCTGCTTATCCAGTTGGGAAGAATTTCCATAAACAAGCCATAACTGATAGGTGCAGCAAGAGCTGTTTCCTTTCATGGCCATGCCAGGCGGCTTATCCACACACCCTTATCACAACGCCTTTGCCTCAAGAACAGCAGAGCCTGCGATGGTGGTTGCAAAAGCATGTGGCCTCCATATAGAAGGATGCCCAGCAATCAAGAGAACCTGTGGTCCTCAATAGGCACTTGAGCACTGTAATAAAAGCTGTTTAGATGTATTCTTTCATATGCTCTCTGCATTCCTGAGCATTCATCCTTCAGCTTTTTCACAAAGTCTGTATCAAACAGTAGGCACGATCAGCCGGGGAGATGGCTCAGCAGTTAAGAGCAAACAGTGCTGGGCTGGTGAGATGGCTCAGTGGGTAAGAGCACCCGACTGCTCTTCCAAAGGTCCAGAGTTCAAATCCCAGCAACCACATGGTGGCTCACAACCATCCGTAACGAGATCTGACTCCCTCTTCTGGAGTGTCTGAAGACAGCTACAGTGTACTTACATATAATCAATAAATTAAAAAAATCTTTAAAAAAAAAAAAAAAAAAAAGAGCAAACAGTGCTTTACAGAGGACCCGAGTTCAGTCCCAGCACTCACATTAGACAGCTCCAACTCTAGTGGCTCTGACATCCTCAGAGAAGGATGTAGTCTCAATATTATATGCCCCAGTACGGGGGAACGCCAGGGCCAAAAAGGGGGAGTGGGTGGGTAGGGGAGTGGGGGTGGGTAGGTATGGGGGACTTTGGTATAGCATTGGAAATGTAAATGAGCTAAATACCTAATAAAAAATGGAAAAAAATAAGAGAGACATATCTCATAAAGGAAAAAAACAAAACAAAACAAAACACAGAACGTGCAGTCTGGATTGAAGGTAAACTGACAAGTGTCCCTTACCACGTCTGTATTTCAAGGAATCCAAGATATTGAGACAGTTCTTATCTTCTAGAAACCAATCTTCTCATTTAGGAGAAGAACACACATGCACACAGAGAGAGAGAGACAGAGAGAGACAGACAGACACAGAGAGAGAGAGAATTCTCGTGGTAGGTGAATTTTCTTAACTACTAAAGAAAATATGATAATGAAAAATCATTCAGAGCAGACCCTAGAAACAGACAGATGAAAATGAAGTTTGTCTTCTCTGTCCACAGGCATCGTTCTGGATTCGGGGGATGGCGTCACCCACAATGTCCCCATCTATGAGGGCTATGCACTGCCCCATGCCATCATGCGTCTTGACCTGGCTGGACGGGATCTCACAGACTACCTCATGAAGATTCTCACAGAAAGAGGCTATTCCTTTGTGACCACAGGTACCTGCCCCTTTCCTCATCAAAGTTGAACTCAAAATCCAATCTCATCTAGGACCCGAAGTTCTCGGGACTGATGGGAATTCTGCGGCTCTGTCCTCAGGCTGACCTGCAGTGGTAAGACAGCCTAGTTGGAGGATGAAGGTTCCCCGTGGAGATGCTCTGGGGAGGAGAACAAGGCTTAGAACTAGCTTCCTTCTACTGTGCTCTGCCAAACCGTGCTTAGAACCTTCTGGGCATTCCCTTCACCCAGCACCCACTGCCAATGGTTAGCTGGTGACAAACTTATCTCCTTGGAGGAGTTTGTGGTGTCTGAGATCAAATTATATAAAATGATCTAAAAGGAGAGGAGTCATGAACCTAGGTTAAACGGAAACTTTCAGTAGCCCTTTTTTTTAGATTCTGTCAGGTCACCAGGGGTAAGTCCAAGTCTGCCCCATAATGTGCACTGTAGGGACCCCAGGAGCACCTGTGGCACTGTCAACACAGAATGACAGAGGGAAAAGAAAATCCCTTGGCTTACTGCTTGATAATCAAGCCTTTTTGAGGAATGGGGGGGGAGCACATTCATGGAGAAGAGCCTTGACTCTCCTCTTCCCAAGGCTGCACTCAAAGCAGACTAAGAGTTTCCTGGAGAACGCATGATACAACAGAGCTTGCAGAGCCCAGGAACCACTTTGCCATTTCTGCACTTTCCAGCTGAGAGAGAAATTGTACGAGACATCAAGGAGAAGCTGTGCTATGTAGCCCTGGATTTCGAGAATGAGATGGCCACAGCAGCTTCATCTTCTTCCCTGGAGAAAAGCTACGAGTTGCCTGATGGGCAGGTCATCACTATTGGCAACGAGCGCTTCCGCTGCCCGGAGACCCTCTTCCAGCCTTCCTTCATTGGTGAGGTGCTGCCTGCAGACCCCGCTCTTCACTTGGAGGCAGGGCACAGGGGTCCAGGGTAGAGCAATACAAGCAGGAGGAGTGCAGGACAGAGAATTCGGGGTGAGGAGTGCAAGACAAAGGTGTAGAGTAGAGGGGATAGTGATTCAACTCCACATGAAAGGATGAAAGAATCTTCCTCTTGGAGTAGTTTAGACCAAAAGCAGGCTCAAATTTGAATTCTCCCTGTATCTTCCATCTGTCTAGTGTCTGTACCCTGCATTCAAGCTGTCATCTGTCTGTTGTGTGTGTGTGGTGCCTGTCTGTTGTGTGTGTGTGGTGCCTGTCTGTTGTGTGTGTGTGGTGCCTGTCTGTTGTGTGTGTGTGGTGCCTGTCTGTTGTGTGTGTGTGGTGCCTGTCTGTTGTGTGTGTGTGGTGCCTGTCTGTTGTGTGTGTGTGGTGCCTGTCTGTTGTGTGTGTGTGGTGCCTGTCTGTTGTGTGTGTGTGGTGCCTGTCTGGTGCCAGTGCCTAGAAAAAGCCTCAGTCTGTATTTACAGAACAGCACAGAACACATAGTATGGAAAGGAATGAGGACTTCTTTATAGAAATCCTTAACAGAGTTTTACAAGGGAAAAAAGTTACTTTACTGACCCCAAATAACCTAGAATAACACTCAGAACCACACACAGATATTGTCTGAGTTAGGGTTTCCGTTGCTGGGAAGAGACACCATGACCAAGGCAACTCTTATAAAGGACAACATTTAGTTGGGGCTGGCTTACAGGTTCAGAGGTTCAGTTCATTATCATCATGGTGGGAAGCATGGCAGCGTCCAGACAGGCATGGTGGAGGACGGAAGCTGAAAGTTCTACATCTTGTTCCTAAGGCAAACAGGAGAAGACTGAGTCCTCAGGAAGCTAGGAGGAAGGTCTCAAAACCCAAGCCCAGAGTGACACACTTCCTCCAACAAGACCACACCTACTCCAACAAGACCACGCTTCCTAATTGTGTCACTCCCTGTGGGCCAAGCATTCAAACACATAAGTCTATGGGAGCCAAACCTATTCAAACCACCATAGATATTATCAACCTAAATCTTCATATTGCTTCAGAAAATGGTTACACACACACACACACACACACACACACACAATTCTGTATCATGGGCATGAAAGCATACATAGTGTAAGATTAAAGCTAGGCATTTAGCTTAGGTTGTAAAAGGAGATTACCTAAAAAGTTCAAAGAATAGTAAGGTTGGTGATTGTTTTCTTAACAGCAAGTTAAACAGGCTGAGTATACTTCACAACAGCAGATCCAGTATATAGTTTTAAATCATCTCAAGACATATTACTAACTTGGTTACAAGGTCTGGCAAAAGCTCAGTTTCTAAGGATAAGAAGCAGTTTCAGAAAGAGCTGTTCCAACAATACAGGGTGGAGAGTCAAGGCAGAGAGTTATAAGATGGAAGAGTGCAGGGAGGTGGATACAGAGAAGAGAGTGCAGGATGGAGGAGGCAGGGTGGAAGGGCACGGGCAGAGAAGTGGACGGGATTTGGAAAGAGAAACACCTGATTCACAAGCGCTTTTTTACTTTTATCTGCCTTAGATTTTCCCAAGAAGGGACATAAACCATTAGATAAAAACATAATTTTAAATAGAAGAGTAAATAAATAAAGAAAAAAAAAACAGGATGGGACTTGAGTGATGGCTCATCCCTTTAATCCCAGAACTTGGGAGGTAAAAATGCTGAATCTCCAACCTGATCTACAGAGTGAGTTCTAAAACAGCCAAAGCTCCTTAGAGAAACCCTAAAAGGAAAGAAAGAGAGAAAGAAAGAAAGAAAGAAAGAAAGAAAGAAGGAAGGAAAGAAGGAATGAAAGAAAGAGAGAAAGGAAGGAAGGAAGAGAGAGAAAGGAAAAGAAAGAAGAAAGAAAAAACAGTTGGCAATACCTTAGTGGTTAAGAGCATTTACTATTCTTGCAGAGGGCCCAAGTTCAGTTCTCAGCACCCACATGGTGGCTTACAACTGATGTGACTCCTATTCCTGGAGTCCAACACCCTCTTCCGGCCTTCATGGGCATTTGCATGAACCTAATGCACATAAACTCATATGAGAACACAATATACAATTGTGTATTTTTAAAAGGAAAAGCAGGACATGTAATATAGTATGAAACTAATAATGGGTTTAAAGGTCAGTCCAGCCCTCTTCTGTATCACCTAGCATTTAGGCCACCGAGACCTGCATCTGGACAGTGGTACGGGTGAATCTGGTGTCAGAGTTTCAATGCTGATCCTGTACCTCTGCATCCAGGCTCTGTCACACTGACACACCACCTTCTTCAAGCCGCAGCCTTCTCTTCTATAAAAATTGAAATAATCGGGGGGGGGGTGGGGTGTTCTGGAAAGACTGCTCACCATTTGTGAGCACTAGCCGATCCCTTCCAGAGAGCCCAGATTCAATTCTCAGCAGCCTCATGGCAGTTCCTAACAGCTGTAGCACTAGTTCCAGGGCATCTGATGCCCTCCCCTGACCTCTGACCTCCATGGGTCACTCACAAACCCATATTCAGACCCATAAATAAAATAATAGTAAGTGCTTTAAATATGGATATAATGGTCTGAACTTACCAGCTAGTACTATGGCAAGGACTAAAAGACAATACTTATCAAAGAAAGCCACTTTCTTGAGGAGTGTTTAAGTAGGAAATGGGAACTGGCTGCTCATAGCCTTGGAGTTTCTCTGGAGCCGTTAAAATGCTGTAGAGATGGGTATGGTCGTATATCTATGTAATCCCCGTGCTTGGGCTGTGGAAATGGGGAGATTGGGAAATTAAGGTCATCCTCAGCTGCATAGTGAATTCAAGGCCATCTTGTCTGTAAAAATGGTATTGTGGTGACGCTTGTCCAACCGTGTAGATATACTAACAACTACTGAACTCTAGAGGGGTTAACTTTATAGCATATGGACTTAAAGGATCTCCTTAAAGCTATGGCAAGAAGTGTAATGTTTCAGTATGTGCCTTGGGCCACCGTGAGAAACATCAGCTGAGCCATGAGGGAACTAAGAGCAGGGCCATGGCCAGGAAATGCTTCTGAGCTTGGGATCCAGCTGAGAGATGATCAACTGCAATGGAGGAGGATCCTAAGGGCTGGAGCTATACTTCTGGTGGTGGTTTTGTCTATTTTTGGACAGGGTCTCACTCTGCAATTCAGGTTTGCCTTGAATTACTGACCCTTCTGCCTCAGCCTCCCTTGTGCTGGGCATTACAAGAGTGAGCCCTGTGCCTGATATGATTTCTGAAGGGTGTTGACTAAACTCTGTAACCTCCCCTAGGCATGGAGTCAGCTGGAATTCATGAAACAACATACAATTCCATCATGAAGTGTGACATTGACATCCGCAAAGATTTGTATGCTAACAATGTCCTCTCTGGGGGCACTACCATGTACCCTGGCATTGCTGACAGGATGCAGAAGGAAATCACAGCCTTGGCTCCCAGCACCATGAAGATCAAGGTAGGTTGGGCCTCGCCCTTCTTCCCTTTTGCTGTTCTATAAGCCAAGACCTGTTTTTGTGGGAGGAGTTGCTGGGTCTTGGAAATTGGTGGTCTCCTGGTCATCTTTATCCTCCTGGTCTGATGGTCCTTGGAGCAATGATAGACTGAAGAGATACTTAGCATGGCTAAGTCCATAGCATGGACATTGAAAGAATATGAGGTGAAGACACGATTGAGGGAGTTAAAAGAGAAATTAGGATGAAGGAAACAGGAAGAAAGAAAAGAAAGTGACTACCATTAAGAGCACTTACTTCTGAATCAGGCATGGTCTCTCTCTCTCTCTCTCTCTCTCTCTCTCTCTCACACACACACACACACACACACACACACACACACACACACACAGAATGCTTGCTGCTCTTTCAGAAAATCCAGGTTTGGTAGCCAGCACTTAAAATTTATAGCTTATAAGATCTGATGCTCTTCTGGCCTCTATGGATGCTTGCATGTACAAACACACACAGACACATATACATATAGTTTTGTTTTATTTCTTCCTTTTCTTTCTTTTAGTCTTTCCTTTCCTTTCCTTTTCTTTTCTTTCTGACAGGGTCTCACTATTTAGCCCTGGGTGACTGGCTGGCTGGCTGGCTAGCTGGCTGGTCTGGAATTCACTGTGTAAGCCAGATGGGCCTTGAACTCATAAAGATCTGCCTACCTCTGCCACCCGAGTGATAGAATTAAAGGTTTGTGCTACCATGCCAGTTATTATTTTTTTAAAAATTAAAAAAAAAAGAATGTGACAATGCTAAAGTGTCATTAAACTTTTAAAATGGTTTGAAGAGGGACTGGGAAATGGCTCAGTCGGCAGGGTACTTGCTGAGAGCCTGAGTCCCTGGCACCCACGCACAAAAGCAGATGGAGCACAACTGTGGTCCCAGCACTAGGGAGGAGAAAACAGGCAAACTCCTAGAGCTCAAAGCCTGACCAACCTAACTGAATCAGTGAATCTGTATACAATGAGAAATCTTGTATCTCAGGAGATAAGGTGAAGAGAAAGTGAGGAAGATACCAGATATTACCTCTGTCATTCACACACATGCAAGCATACAAGTGAACATTCATCCATGTATACAGCACACACACACACACACACACACACACACACACACACGCCTGATTGGAAAAAGAGATGGAAAGTTCCAGAGAGGGAATGTGTGGCCATAGGGATGGCTGTCACTTCAAACTCTCAGGAACATTCTCTAGACCTTGACGAGGTAACTCTGATCTACTGACCACTGTGATTGCAGTGTCCCCTATGATGCTTCTCATGATGACAATTAATCTCAGGGAACTTAATGGAAAGGGGTCTCATTTGTCTGGTGACACTCCTGGCTTCTGGTCTTCAAATACTCAGAGAGATCTCTCAAGGATTTCTGGGGTCTTTATTGTTAGTAGTTTGGTTTTTTGTTTGTTTGTCTGTTTTTTTAAGAATTGAGGGCTTAAAAACTTAAAAAAAAAAAAGCAACCAGGCATAGTGGCACAGGCCTTTAATCCCACACTTGGGAGGCAGAGGTAGGCAGATTTCTGAGTTTGAAGCCAGTCTGTCTCCACAGTGAGTTCCAGGACAGCCAAAGTGACATAGTAAGACCTTGTTTTGAGAAGGATTTTTTTAAAGTGCCTGCCAACCAAGACTGAAGACCTGAGTTCACTCCTCAGAACCTGCATGAAAGGAGAGACCTGACCG